>NC_034202.2:8556911-8826911 GCF_002021735.2 Oncorhynchus kisutch | reverse complement strand
GGAAGTCGGCCCTCCTCGGTTGCTTACTTTGTGCACCGCTGAATCTACTTTTAAAAATACATCTAGCATTTTAAAATACACCCACAAAACCCTGAGACACCTTTTTTCAACATTACAAACGTTTGATACATTCCTGTGTGTCTAAGACCAACCTGGTACTCATTTCTATCAAGGCATAAGGCGAAACCCAGATGCAGAGACAGGAAGCAGATGGTTGGAGTCTTACAATGTTTATTAATCCAAAAAGGGGTAGGCAAGAGAATGGGCGTGTACAGGTAAAAGGTCAAAACCAGTAGGTTCAATAGGTACCAAAGGGCAGGTAGATTTGAGGGCGGGCAGGCAGGCAGGAAAGTAGTCCAGACAAACTGGCACAGAGAGACAGGAAACACAGGGATAAATGCACTGGGGAAAACAAGCAACACCTGGAGGGGGCGGAGACAATCACAGGGACAGGTGAAACAGATCAGGGCGTGACAATATCAACCACTGCTCTCAGACAAGGCCAGGGAAACAAACATACTGTCTAGGAGTGGTAACTAAGTACAGCAAAAATAAGTATTTGTTCATAACTGACGTGCCTAGTTAAATAAAATACCAACATAGTGTCTTAATAGGGTGTTGGACCATCACGAGCTAGAACAGCGCCAATGCACCTTGGCATAGATTCTCAAGTGTCTGGCACTTCAGTGGAGGGATACAACCCCATTCTGCCACAATAAATTCTGAATCTACCTTTACAAATACATCAAGTATTTTAAATACATGTGGGACCTTTTTTCAACATTACGTGTGTACAGTAGATCCTAGATCTGATACATTCCTGTGTGTCCGAGACCAACCTGGTACTCATTTCACATTCTCTGCTCATAAACCGCTGATCTCAGACCAGGGCAACCAACAGAAACCAAGGCGCAGCGTACGTAGAGTTCCACATACTTTTAATGAATAAAGTTAAACTTAAGCAAATACAAAACCATAATTGAACCGTGATCAAATCAAATTTATTTATATAGCCCTTCGTACATCAGCTGATATCTCAAAGTGCTGTACAGAAACCCAGCCTAAAACCCCAAACAGCAAGCAATGCAGGTGTAGAAGCACGGTGGCTAGGAAAAACTCCCTAGAAAGGCCAATACCTAGGAAGAAACCTAGAGAGGAACCAGGCTATGTGGGGTGGCCAGTCCTCTTCTGGCTGTGCCGGGTGGAGATTATAACAGAACATGGCCAAGATGTTCAAATGTTCATAAATGACCAGCATGGTCGAATAATAATAAGGCAGAACAGTTGAAACTGGAGCAGCAGCACAGTCAGGTGGAAGTTGAAACTGGAGCAGCAGCATGGCCAGGTGGACTGGGGACAGCAAGGAGTCATCATGTCAGGTAGTCCTGGGGCATGGTCCTAGGGCTCAGGTCAGTTGAAACTGGAACAGCAGCATGGCCAGGTGGACTGGGGACAGCAAAGAGTCATCATGTCAGGTAGTCCAGGGGCATGGTCCTAGGGCTCAGGTCCTCCGAGAGAGAGAAAGAAAGAGAGAAGGAGAGAATTAGAGAACGCACACAGGACACCGAATAGGACAGGAGAAGTACTCCAGATATAACAAACTGACCCCAGCCCCCCGACACAAACTACTGCAGCATAAATACTGGATGGCAATAATAGATTTGACAGACTAGAGTTCGATTTTACAGAATAGGGTTTCGAGAAAGCACAGTACTATATTTCCAATGCAGACAATGCAGTGCTAACAGGCAACAAAATATAAACAATATCCCATAACACACAGGTGGAAAAAAATGCTACTTAAGTATGATCCCCAATTAGAGAACGATAACCAGCTGCCTCTAATTGGGAATCGCACAGATCACCAACATAGAAAATCAAACATAGAACCCCCACATAGAAAATATAAGCTAGAACAACCCCCGCAGTCACACCCTGACCTACCATAGAAAATAAAAGCTTTCTATGGTCAGGACATGACAGTACACTTTCTCCCCCTCCCCAAAGGTGTGGACTCTGACCGCAAAACCTGAAACAAAAAGGGAGGGTTGGGGGGGGGGGGGGGGGGGGGGGGGTGTCTAGTGTCGGCTCTGGTGCGGGATGAAGTACCCGCCAGCATCGGGGGCATCTCTGGTGCGGGACGAAGCACCCGCTCATCCTGCGGATCCAGCCATGGACCCAGGCTGAACACCGTGCCTGGACTGGACCTAGATGCCGAGGAAGGCTCCTGCCTTGGAGCGGGACTGGACGCCGTGTCTGGACTGGGCATCGGCACAGAGGAGGGCTCCCGCCATGGAGCTGGACTGGATGCCGTGCTTAGACTGGGCACCAACACAGAAGAAGACTCCGGCCATGGAGCTGGAGGTTCCGGACCGTGGACCATCGCAGGAGGTCCTGGACCGGGAACTGTCACCGGACGCTCTGGACCGGGAACTGCCGCCGGAATGAATGGACCAAGGCGCAGCGTACTTAGAGTTCCACATGTTTAATAAATATGAAACTCACCGAAAACAATACAGCCGAAAAACGTGATGTTCTGTGCTGCTCCCAGGCAGCTACACAATATCAAGATCCCACAAACAACAGGTGGGAAAAGGCTGCCTAAATATGATCCCCAATCAGAGACAACGATAGACAGCAGCCTCTGATTGGGAACCATACCAGGCAAAGAAATAGAAAACAAAGAAATAGAAAACATAGATTGCCCACCCTAGTCACACCCTGACCTAACCAAATAGAGAATTAAAAGGATCTCTAAGGTCAGGGTGGGACATCAGGTAATTGAGGATGGGCTCAAAGTAGTCTGGACTACTGTCTATTAGATAGGCCCCCTTCCAATATCTCATTTGTCAGTGTGCAACAAACACATGGTGTGAAGAGAGAGCAGTTGTCATGGCTACCGTGTGGTGGTGAAGCAGCAACACCCGACATTGAACATCAGCCAATCAGTGTGAGCCTGGAATCTCTCTGGACCGCCAGGGATATCCTGAGGATCTGCACACAGATATCATACAAATAGCTAGTACAGTGCCTTCAGAAAGTCTTCACACCCCTTGACTCTTTCGTTGTTGTTACAGCCTGAATTTAAAATGGATTAAATTGACATTTTGTTTTTACACTAGACTACACACAATACCCCATAAAGTGGACGTTTTTAGAAATGTACTAATTCATTTAAAAAAATGAAAAGCTGAAATGTCTTGAGTCAATAAGTATTCAACTCCTTTGTTTTGGCAAGCCTAAATAAGTTCAGGAGTAAAAAAGTCACATAATAAGTTGCATGGACTCACTCTGTGTGCAATAATAATGTTTAATTAACATGATTTCTTATGACTTCCTCATCTCTGTACCCCAGACCTACAATTATCTCACCCTCAGTCGAGCAGTGAATTTGATTTGATTTGAATTTCAAACAGATTCAACCACAACGACCAGGGAGGTTTTCCAATGCCTCGCAAAGAAGGGCACCTATTGGTAGATTGGTAAAAATATAATATCCCTTTGAGCATAGTGAAGTTATCAATTACACTTTGGATGGTATCAAAACACCCAGCTACTACAAAGATACAGGTGTCCTTCCGAACTCGGTTTCTGCAGAGGAAGGAAACCGCTCAGGGATTTCACTATGGGGCCAATGGTGATTTTAAAACCGTCACAAAGTTTAATGGTTGTGATGTGAGAACTGAAGATGGTCAACAACAATGTAGTCACTCCAAAATACTAACCTAAATTAGTGCAACGACATAAACCTGTACAGAATATGTATATTTCAAAACATGTATCCTGCTTACAACAAGGCACTTGCACATACTGCAAAAACACAACACAGCACCGAGTACCACTCTTCATATTTTCAAGCATGGTGGTGGCTGCATCATATCTTAGGTATATTTGAGGTATGCTTGTTATCTTGCTTACCATCCCATTCCAAAATCATGGGCATTAATATGGAGTTGGTCCCCCCCCCTCTTTGCTGCTATGACAGCATCCACTCTTCTGGGAAGGCTTTCCACTAGATGTTGGAACATTGCTGCGGAGACTTGCTGCGACAAGAACATTAGTGAGGTCGGGCACTGATGTTGGGCAATTAGGCCTGGCTCGCAATCGCCGTTCTAAATCATCCCAAAGGTGTTCGATGGGGTTGAGGTCAGGGCTCTGTGCAGGACAGTCAAGTTCTTCCACATCGATCTCAACAAACCATTTCTGTATGAACCTTTCTTTGTGCTCGGTGGGATTGTCATGGTAAAATCAGAAAATAGCCTTCCCCAAACTGTTGCCACAAAGTTGGAAGCACAGAATCGTCTAGAATGTCATTGTATGCTGTAGCTTCCCTCCAATGGAACTAAGGGGCCTAGCGCAAAGCACAAAACACAGCCTCAGACCATTATTCCTCCTGCTCCTTATGCCTTGATAGAAATGAGTACCAGGTTGGTCTCAGACACACAGGAAGGTATCAAAACTGTACAGTTGGCACTATGCAATCGGACAGGTAGCGTTCTGCTTTAAAAATTTTTTATTTGTCAGTCGAACTACCAGATGGTGAAGCGTGATTCATCACTCCAGATAACACATTTCCACTGCTCCAGAGTCCAATGGCTGCGAGCTTCACACCACTCCAGCCAATGCTTGGAATTGAGCATGGTGATCTTAGTCTTGTGTGCAGCTGCCATGGAACCCCCTTTCCATAATTTCGATTAAGACATTAAATGAGCGAGCAACAATGGACGTAGTCAATGAAACTATGTGTTCAGCACTTTTGAAATGTACAGCGACAGAATGCAGAACATGGGCTGCTCTTACATTAATTGTCCCTGTACACCAAATCAGAACAGTAGGATGAATAAAAAGGGCATATATAAGCAGACAATGAAACCTCTTACAATATTAGATGATATTTCTCAAAAACAGGTTATAGGCTACATGTGAGGCACCACCGAGTCAGAACAGTAACGGTAGGCAAAATTAAGAGGTGAAAATAGACAAAAATATTAGGGTGAGGCACATTGGCTACTAACAGCGTACTACACAACATACACTTAGTATTACTTTCTTAGCTACAGTATACATATCTCCCTGGCATATTACATCATTTATGCAGCAGCATACAATACATTTTTTGGACTCACCTTGGCTTGTGATGTGTTCACTTAAACATGAAGGTGGCATGGCTGTTTTGTCATCAAACTTTGTCATTAAAGTCTGACATTCTCTGGATTTATGGTGGGAACTCTGGGGGGAAAACAAACAGCCACTCCATTGAATAGCAGGCTACTGGTTGCTTTGCACAGCTGGAAGTTGGCAGTTAGCCACTGATTCATTCCAAACGACTCATCGTTGAATTTGTGATTTCCAACTTGTGTAATCTTCTTTATGTCCAATACGTTTCATCTATAATTTCTCTTCATTATTTCTCTTCATATGACAAGGATTAGAAAGGATTTACCTGTAGATTGTAGACTTGATTCATGATGATGACTGCTAGCTGAAGCTTTGAAAGTAAGATGCTGACATGATCAGTCCCATCAAAGCTACTGTACATATAACGTGATTTGACTTCCTTTTATCTGTGGCCAATGACCTTGAGCCGTCTTGGAAGGGCACTTGTAGTAAACACAGCAAAAAAAGAAACGTCTTCTCACTGTCAACTGCGTTTATTTTCAGCAAACTTAACGTGTAAATATTTGTATGAACATAACAAGATTCAACAATAGAGACATAAACTGAACAAGTTCCACAGACATGTGACTAACAGAAATGGAACTATGTGTCCCTGAACGAAGGGGGGGGGGTCAAAATCAAAAGTAACAGTCAGAATCTGGTGTGGCCACCAGCTGCATTAAGTACTGCAGTGCATCTCCTCCTCATGGACTGCACCAGATTTGCCAGTTCTTGCTGTGAGATGTTACCCCACTCTTCCACCAACAAGGCACCTGCAAGTTCCTGAACATTTCTGGGGGGAATGGCCCTAGCCCCCACCCTCCGATCCAACAGGTCCCAGACGTGCTCAATGGGATTGATATCCGGGCTCTTCGCTGGCCATGGCAGAACACTGACTTTCCTGTCTTGCATGAAATCACGCACAGAATGAGCAGTATGGCTGGTGGCATTGTCATGCTGGAGGGTCATGTCAGGATGAGCCTGCAGGAAGGGTACCACATGAGGGAGGTGGATGTCTTCCCTGTAACGCACAGCGTTGAGATTGCCTGCAATGACAACAAGCTCAGTCCGATGATGCTGTGACAAACTGCCCCAGACCATGACGGACCCTCCACCTCCAAATCGATCCCACTCCAGAGTACAGGCCTCGGTGTAACGCTCATTCCTTGACGATAAACGCGAATCCGACCATCACCCCTGGTGAGACAAAACCACGACTCATCAGAGAAGAGCACTTTTTGATAGTCCTGTCTGGTCCAGTGATGGTGGGTTTGTGCCCATAAGCGACTTTGTAGCTGGTGATGTCTGGTGAGGACCTGCCTTACAACAGGCCTACAAGCCCTCCGTCCAGCCTCTCCCAGCCTATTGCGGACAGTCTGAGCACTGATGGAGGGATTGTGCGTTACTGGTGTAAGTCGGGCAGTTGTTGTTGCCATCCTGTACCTGTCCCGCAGGTGTGATGTTCGGATGTACCGATCCTGAACAGGTGTTGTTACACGTGGTCCGCCACTGCGAGGACGATCAGCTGTCCATCCTCTCTCCCTGTAGCGCTGTCTTAGGCATCTCACAGTACGGACATTGCAATTTATTGCCCTGGCCACATCTGGAGTCCTCATGCCTCTTGCAGCACGTTCACGCAGATGAGTATCTTTCTTTTGGTGTTTTTCAGAGTCAGTAGAAAGGCCTCTTTAGTGTCCTAAGTTTTCATAACTGTGACCTTTAATTGCCTACCGTCTGTAAGCTGTTAGTGTCTCAATGACCGTTCCACAGGTGCATGTTCATTAATTGTTTATGGTTCATTGAACAAGCATGGGAAACAGTGTTTAAACTCTTTCCAATGAAGATCTGTGAAATTATTTGGATTTTTATGAATTATCTTTGAAAGACAGGGTCCTGAAAAAGGGACGTTTCTTTTTTGCTGAGTTTCTAATTCTGGCAGGATACAAAGGGCTGAAAACAGGCAAGTCCCTGCTTGTAAAAATGTGTGGCTCGGATTTAGCTTATTCAGAATTAATTCATCATTAACGTTTGCTTCATGCATGCGACCGACCAATACCTCACAAGGCTTCTTCTCTCCAAGCTGAGACCTTGAAACTGAGATATCCCTTTGTTCTGGGCGTACTGCCAAATTGCTTAGACTGATAGTGAAGATTCCTCCCAGGCACGATCAATCAGTCACTTGCATGAACCCAGTCAAATTGGTTATTAGAAAAGCACAAACATAAAATGTTCCTTCACTAGGTGTTGCAATAATGTCAGCCAATCAGCGATCAATGAGTAAATGTTGTCCAATTGCAATGGAGGCAGTAACTCAGATGGACTTACCGAGATGGCATTGGTCATCATTTGTTCCACTTCTTTCCTCACTTAAAGTTCTACACCACCCCTACTATCAAACTTAGTGCCTCATCAGCCAGGGGTAGGTAAGGGAAAGTAGAAGTCATCCCACTTCAATAATAACCTCATCAGCCAGGGGCAGGTAAGGGAAAGTAGAAGTCATCCCACTTCAATAATAACCTCATCAGCCAGGGGCAGGTAAGGGAAAGTAGAAGTCATCCCACTTCAATAATAACCTCATCAGCCAGGGGTAGGTAAGGGAAAGTAGAAGTCATCCCACTTCAATAATAACCTCATCAGCCAGGGGCAGGTAAGGGAAAGTAGAAGTCATCCCACTTCAATAATAACCTCATCAGCCAGGGGCAGGTAAGGGAAAGTAGAAGTCATCCCACTTCAATAATAACCTCATCAGCCAGGGGCAGGTAAGGGAAAGTAGAAGTCATCCCACTTCAATAATAACCTCATCAGCCAGGGGCAGGTAAGGGAAAGTAGAAGTCATCCCACTTCAATAATAACCTCATCAGCCAGGGGCAGGTAAGGGAAAGTAGAAGTTATCCCACTTCAATAATAACAGAGAGAATGTAGTATTTAACAATCAAATCACTTTATTAGCTAATTCATTCTTACAAGCAAATAAAATAGCAAGGGTTCTTCAACGTAGACCAGGGGTGTTGGGGGGGGGGGGGGGGGGCATTTGGTCTTCAACTAGGTCCAAAGGGCAGCACTAAAAATAGGTTATTTCCTTGTAGTAAAAACTTGCAAAATATTGTTCTTATATATATACTCAAACCACCCACGGGCCGGATTCGACACCCCAGGTGTAGACACGCGCGCACACACACACACACACACACACGATTGGGTGGATATCTTACAATGAAATACCAGAGCATGGTTGAGTTCTGGAGACATCAATGGGAGAAAACACTTTCAAAGGAAAAAACTCACAACTGCTTTTCTATTTGACAAGTTATCTGTTTGGAAACGTAACACACCCCTTGTCTGAGTCAAATAAAACTACATTGTGCTTGATTGCAGGTTTCTCTTTGTGTGAGGTCAGGGAACAGAGAGGATTCTGGGAAGCTGTCAATCTTTTCTGCTCCAACTAATTATATCTCCGCTCTACCTCTCCATCCCTCCTTCGCCCTCTAGGGTTAAGGGGGGGGGTGGGGGGGGTGTTGTGTTCACTCGTTTCCACTATCCTCTGTGTCGTCCTCTCCTCCCTCACTCCGCCCCTCTCCATCCATGTCCCTCTCTCTCTCTGGGTAGTTGAGGATGTGGCGGTTGGCCTGGGTGAGGTACTGCTGCTGTTTGAAATACACCTTCAACACTCCCTTCATCACCACAAACGCTATACCACCCTACAACACAGAGGGAGAGAGAGAGAGAGAGAGAGAGAGAGAGAGGGGGAAAAAAAGAGAAGCATAAAACACCTGCCAGCCCAGACATTCTGTACAACACACACACACACACACACACACACACACACACACACTCACCAGAACGGTGCGTTGCAGAGATGAAGGTACCCTGCGGAAGATCAGCCGTCCCACCAGGTTGGCCACGGAGGGGAAGATGAGAGCTCCACACAAAGTACGAGACACTGACAGGTGGTCCCCTCCATTACTCCCATCAGCTGGCACACGGGGCAATGGACGCCCTACACCTGTGTGGGATGGGTGTCAGGGGGGGAGGAGACAAAAAGGAGTTAAAAAAACAAAATGGATCAAGTGAATTTCATTTGCAGGAATGTACCACAGCGCCTTTGGAAATTGTTCCACATTTTGTTAGGTTACAGCCTTATTCTAAAAAATTTTCCTTCCCCCTCATCAATCTGCACACAATACCCCATAATGACCAAGCAAAAACAGGTTTCTGTAGCATTGAAGGTCCCCAAGAACACAGTGGCCGCCATCATTCTTAAATGGAAGAAGTCTGGAACAACCAAGACCCTTCCTAGAGCTGGCCCCCCAGCCAAACTAAGCAATTTGGGGAGAAGGGCCTTGGGCAGGGAGGTGACCAAGAACACGATGGTCACTCGAACAGGGCTCCAAAGTTCCTCTGCGGAGATGGGAGAACCTTCCAGAAGGACAACCATCTCTGCAACACTCCATAAATGACACCTTTATGGTATAGTGGCCAGACGGAAGCCACTCCTCAGTAAAAGGCACACCTGACAGCACTCTTGGAGTTTGCCAAAAGGTACCTAAAGAGTCACTGGTGTGATGAAACCAAGATGGAACTCTTTGGCCTGAATGCCAAGTGTCACATCTGGAGGAAACCTGGCACCATCTCAATGGTAAAGCATGGTGGGGGTAGCAGCATCATCATCATGCTGTGGTGATGTTTTTCAGCGGCAGGGACTGGGAGACTAGTCAGGATCGAGGGAAAGATGAAAAGAGCCAAATAAAGCGAGATCCTTGATGAAAATCTGCTCCAGAGCGCTCAAGATCTCAGACTGGGACGAAGGTTCACCTTCCAACAGGACAAGGACCCTAAGCATACAGCCAAAACAACGCAGGATTGGCTTCTGGACAAGTTCTTTAGTGGCCCATCCAGAACCCGTACTATAACCCGATCGAACATCTCTGGAGAGACCTGAAAATAGCTGTGCAGCGACGCTCCCCATCCAACCTGACAGAGCTTCAGAGGATCTGCAGAGAAGAATGGGAGAAACTACCCAAATACAGGTGTGCCAATCTTGTAGTGCCATACCCAAGAAGACGCTGTAATCGCTGCCAAAGATGCTTCAACAAAGTTATGAGTAAAGGGTCTGAATATTTGTATATATTTGCAACCATTTCTAATAATCTGTTTTTTGCTTTTGTCATTATGAGGTATTGTGGGTAGATTGATGAGGTAAAAAACATTTGATCCATTTTAGAATAAGGCTGTAACGTAACAACATGTGGACAAAGTCAAGGTGTCTGAATACGTTCCCGAATGCACTGTGTACCTGGAACTAGCAGCTGTAGTTTAGAGGAGTGTCTCTGCCACAGCCTCAGTATGTAGTCCTCCCAGCGGATCATCTTGCCCAGGACCAGCATCACAGGGATGGTAGGTAGACCCATCAGGAGGAACAGAGGATCTGCTCTCTCCATCACATCCAAGCCCTTCTTATGGCCCACCACCTGGAGAAATAGGGGGAGGAGGGAGAGGGAGGGAGGTAAGGAGGGAGCGAATTGTGAATCTCGTGTCCTGTGTTGCATTTGGCGTTCGCAATGGATTCACTGAACTAGTTAGTAAGTTAGTGTTAGTTATGGTCAGAGGTTATGGGGGTCAGGAGTAGAGGGTCTTGTACCTGCATGACAGTCACAGCTCCATAGGTGACAGCTGACCAATAGACTGTCCCCACCACCACCCCAGCAGCAGCGAATGGACTGGCCCGCGACAGAGCCCTGTCCACCTGCTGGAGGAAGTACACCAATGGCCCTGGAGGGGGGGACAGACCGACATATACACAGTCAGTAAAATACACACACCTGGACAGAAGACACTAGAGTAGAACTACCTTGTGTGTGTGTGTGCATGTGTGCCTCAAGTTGCCCATATCGGGAAAGACTATACTCTGTGTGTGTCAGTTACCCATCTTGGGGAAGACGATGCTGTACTCTGTGCCACACTGAGGGCAGCTGACAGCTCCTCCACTGTTTCCTTTCTGCTTTTCATCGAGCCAGCGCTGCAGACAGGCCTGGTGGATCCACTTGGTACAGCCTTTACACCTGCAGGGGCTCACCCACTCTGCCACGCGGTCCTCTCTCTCTGTCGCAAAACACACCCAGCAGTGCCTGGACATACACACACAGTGGGAGACACAGGTGAATACACACAGACAAAGGACACACACAGACAAAGGACACACACACACACACAGACAAAGGACACACACACTTCTCAGGGGGCTCCTCTACACAGGCCATGTTGAGTCCGTTCAGTTCCTCTAGGTCCCTGTCTCAGCATGGGCCAGCCAGGAAGGACCTACACACAAACAGTCATTTTCACTTTCTCTACATACGGCATCTGGTTAAATTACAGACAACATTTACCAACTGTTTGTATTAGCTTCTTCTACATTCAACTAACTCACTTTTGTTTTGGCCAAACTTATAACTACTTTAGCTGTCTCGGCCATGCCAAACTGATATGGGGCGGCAGGGTAGCCTAGCGGTTAGAGCGTTGGACTAGTAACCGGAAGGTTGCAAGTTCAAACCCCAGAGCTGACATGGTACAAATCTTTCGTCCTGCCCCTGAACAGGTAAGTTGTTCCTAGGCCGTCATTGAAAATAAGAGTTTGTTCTTAACTGACTTGCCTAGGTAAATAAATGCCCTAGTCAGTGAACAACTGCAAGCTAACCTGAGATAACGCTAGCTGGTTTTGTGTTTTAGTTGGATCATAAAATAACATGTTGTCCATACAATTTGCCATTAAAACGTTTTAATCGCTTTGTGATTTTTGTTAAGGCCGAGATTGCGTCAAGTGTATAACGTTACCGTAAATAGAAAAATAGTTTAGTAGCTATGGAGGAATTCATAACTTCTAGTTGTTGTTGAACAATGACAGTGGTTTCTTACCTCAATAATGCCTCTATATAACTACCCCGAAGTACCTCACAGTCAGTCAGTTTTAAACTAGAGAATGACAAGAAAAGAAAAGAGCTAAATAATCTTCGTCAACTGCTTTATGTCACCACCATAAAGCAGACAAGAATAAAAAAGTACTTCCGGGTCACGGATTTTTGGAATCTTTCAGAATAAGAGTTAGGTCCTGTATAGTTCATAGCTGAATTAATAATTAGAGCGAAATTGTGCAGAATTATATATATATATATATATATATATATATATATATATATATATATATATATATATATATATTATACTAGCTATCATACAAAGAATACTTTCAAGTATTTCTACAACATATATTTATTTTATAAATATTGAGCCTAAATGGTGAACAATATTTTTGGTGCATGCACAGTGCACTCCTATCATTTAGAGAACCATTCACAATTTCCTGTAGGTTGTCTTGCAGTAAATGGAGGTTCCATTCTACTTAGGAGCACTTCTAGTTTCCAAATCCACAGAGTTGCACCCAGGGGAGCGTCACTGCTTGTTTTTCGGCCCTTCAAGAGAGTCCAATCAGCTGAAATCCAGTTGTTTTTTTCATATCGGACTGAAATATTGCACTGTACGTAATCTATTGTGTGTCCATAAAACCAGGGTCCTAATTACTAGAGTCCCTAATATACAAAACAGATGAGTTTCAACCAAAAGTTTGCGTAGGACCCCTGAACACTATAGTGTACAAACATAGCACTGTAAAGGAAAAGCTATTGTTTGTGTTCATCAAACCAGGGTCCAGTCTACACTTTTGTACAATCAATTTAACTCTCCGCTGACTCACTAATTCAGGACGAATTCTTATTTACAAAGGAACAAATAAACTACTTTAGCTTAGTCTTTGTTTGCTTCCAGTGTGAAATAAAACACCAATCCATATCTTGCGCTCTTGACTTACGCTATAATGGTGGTGCCAAATTCCGACAATTAGCAGGTGGTTAGGTGAGAAACGAACTGCTTAAGCGAAACAATGGAAACAGTGTGATCAGTAGATGGAGTGTTAACTGACTGGCATTCCTGTAAATTACTTACTTTTTCTAATGATGATGAGCAGGCTGCAGACTTTAAATCAGACTTTAAATCGGTGCAAGGCCAGCCTTTTGTAACAAAATATGCCTCGGGGTCAAGCGTTTTGGCTGGACAAATAAAAAATATTATCCTAGTAAGATCATGTGAATAGGTTAGTATCACGCCAATCATCAGATTGCTTATGTTTCTTAAAATGCCGGGGAAACCCTGTAGATTTGTGCCCAGTGTGCTGATTCTAGCGATGAGTGTTACTGTTGATGATCAATTTCTGTTGACGATTAAGTAACTTCATTGTGATATGTGCTATGAATAAAGCATGCTTTTTTTAAAAGAAATGTACTTGCATCTTTCTTGACTTTTTTAATGTAGTCATTTATTATTATTCTTTGTATATTTTCCGAAGTGTCCACCAGAAGGCTTTTACATTGTAAGCTATTTTGGTATGCAATGCGTCTTGTGGCTCAGTTTTTTATTCAAACTCACCTGTTTTGTACTTTAGGGACTCTAGTGAGTATACTGGACCCTAGGTTTATGGACACACAATTAATCAATTTTCCTGAATAGTGCTATATTTGTATATATATATATATATATATATATATATATATACACACTACATGACCAAAAGTATGTGGGTACCTGCTCGTCGAACATCTCATTCTAAAATCATGGGCATTAATATGGAGTTGGTCCCCCTTATAACAGGCTCCACACCTCTGGGAAGGCTTTCCAGTAGATGTTGGAACACTGCGGGAACTTGGTTTCATTCAGCCACAAGAGCATTAATGAGGTCATGCAGTGATGTTGGCAGATTAGGCTTGGCTCGCAGTCAGCGTTCCAAATCATCCCAAAGGTGTTTGATGGGGTTGAGGTCAGGACTCTGTGCAGGCCAGTCAAGTTCTTCCACGCCAATCTCGACAAACCATTTCTGTATGGACCCCGCTTTGAGCACAGGGGCATTGTCATGCTGAAACAGCAAAAGGCCTTCCCCAAACCTTTGCCACACAGTTGGAAGCACAGATTCATTTGGAATGTCATTGTATGCTGTAGCATTAAGATTTCCCTTCACTGGAACTAAGGGGCCTAGCCCGAACCATGAAAAACAGCCACAGACTATTATTCTTCATCCACCAAACTTTACAGTTGGACCTATGCATTGAGTCAGGTAGCGTTCTCCTGGCATCCGCCAAACCCAGATTTGTCCATCGGACTGATAAATGGTGAATCGGGATTCATCACCTCAGAGAACACTTTTCCACTGCTCCAGAGTCAAATGGTGCAAGTTTTACACCACTCCAGCTGACGCTTGGCATTGAGCACGGTGATCTTAGGCTTGTGTGCGGCTGCTCGGCCATGGAAACACATTTCATGACGCTCCCGACAAACAGTTATTGTGCTGACTCTGCTTCTAGAGGAAGTATGGAACTCGGTAGTGGGTGTTGCAACTGAGGACAGATGATTTTTATATTTCTCCTAGACGTTTCCACTTCACAATAACAACACTTACAGTTGACTGGGGCAGCTCTAGCTCAGGGCAGAAATTTGATGAACTGACTTGTTGGAAAGGTGGACTCCTATGACGGTGTCACGGTGAAAGTCACTGAGCACTTCAGTAATGCCACTTTACTAAAAAATGTATCAATTGAGATTGCATGGCTGTGTACTTAACTTTATACACCTATCAGCAATGAGTGTGGCTGAAATAGTCAAATCCACTCATTTGAAGAGGTGTCCACATACTACTGTATATATATATATACATAGTGTACATACAGTTGAAGTCGGAAGTTTACATAGGTTGGAGTCATTAAAACTTGTTTTTCAACAACTCCACAAATTTCTTGTTAACAAACTATAGTTTTTGCAAGTTGGTTAGGACATCTACTTTGTGCATGACACAAGTAATTGTTCCAACAATTGTTTACAGACAGACTATTTCACTTATAATTCACTGCATCACAATTCAAGTGGGTCAGATGTTTACATACACTAAGTTGACTGTGGCTTTAAACAGCTTGGAAAATTCCAGAAAATTATGTCATGGCTTTAGTAGCTTCTGATAGGCTAATTGACATCATTTGAGTCAATTGGTGGTGTACCTATGGATGTATTTCAAGGCCTACCATCAAACTCACTGCCTCTTTGCTTGGCATCATGGGAAAATTAAAAGAAATCAGCCAAGACCTCAAACAAAAAATTGTAGACAAGTCTGGTTCATCCTTGGGAGCAATTTTGAAATGCCCGAAAGTACCACGTTCATCTGTACAAACAATAGTACGCAAGTATAAACACCATGGGACCAAGTAGCCGTCATACCACTCAGGAAGGAGACACGTTCTCTCCTAGAGATTCACGTACTTTGGTGGGAAAAGTGAAAATCAATCCCAGAACAACAGCAAAGGACCTTGTGAAGATGCTGGAGGAAACTGGTACAAATGTATCTATATCCACAGTATATCGATACAACCTGAAAGGCCGCTCAGCAAGGAAGAATGCCACTGCTCCAAAACCGCCATAAAAAAGCCAGACAACGGTTTGCAACTGCACATGGGAACAAATATTGTATTTTTTGGGAGAAATGTCTTCTGGTCTGATGAAACAAAAATAGAACTGTTTGGCCATAATGACCGCCGTTATGTTTGGAGGAAAAAGGGGGAGGCTTGCAAGCCAGAGAACACCATCCCAACCGTGAAGCACAGGGGTGGCAGCATCATGTTGTGGGGGTGCTTTGCTGCAGGAGAGACTGGTGCACTTCACAAAATAGATGGCATCATGAGGCAGCAAAATTATGTGGATATATTGAAGCAACATCTCACGATATTAGTCAGGAAGTTAAACCTTGGTCGCAAATGGGTCTTCCAAATGGACAATGACCACAAGCATACTTCCAAAGTTGTGGCAATTTTGCTTAAGGACAACAAAGTCAATATATTGGAGTGGCCATCACAAAGCCCTGACCTCAATCCCATAAAAAATTTGTGGGCAGAACTGAAAAAGCATGTGCGAGCAAGGAGGCCTACAAACCTGACTCCGTTACACCAGCTTTGTAAGGAGGAACGGGCCAAAATCCACCCAACTTATTGTGGAAGCTTGTGGAAGGCTACCTGAAATGTTTGATCCCAAGTCAAACAATTTAAAGGCAATTCTATCAAATAGTAATTGAGTGTATGTAAATGTCTGACCCACTGGGAATGTGATGAAAGAAATAAAAGCTGAAATAAATCATTCTCTCTACTATAATTCTGACATTTCACATTCTTAAAATAAAGTGATCCTAACTGACCTAAAACAGGGACTTTTTACTGGAATTAAATGTCAGGAATTGTGAAGAACTGAGTTTAAATGTATTTGGCTAAGGTGGTATGTAAACTTCTGACTTCAACTGACTTCTGACTTTAATTTCAAGCCTTATTCAAACAGTTTGGTTGAATAGAAATACATCATATTTCATATTTTATAATTTTATTATATTTGTATTGTGTATTTCAGCTATTTTTACTTTATTGGAGTACACAGCATTACTAGTTATTTTTTGCCCTCTCATGATAATTACTTTTGGGTATAATGTTGATTACATTTTCGATGACATTTAGTTTAATTTAACTGGTTAAACAAAATTGTAAGTGCTAACATTTCCTCACAAAATCTTACGAAGTTTTACCATTTGTATAATTGTTTTACCATCGTCATTATAATACTTTTATTTTGAAGGGAAATCGCCAGTCATCGCGTTATTCTTTCTAGGTCTTGCTTTTTCTTGCTTTGCTTCTCAGAGGTCTGACTGTCCTACTGACCGCCAAAAATCCATACCTCAGTGCCAAAAATACACAACAGTCCTTCTGATTACAGATACTTTATTCTTAAAGGGAAAGAAACACTGTCTTTTTTTTTATCTAAGCATTTTTGGGTGTTCTGGAATTTACGATAGATACACTACACATAACTTATATTCAGTAATAGCTCATTACCAATGCTAATTAACCATGATTTCAAAAACATGCACATAAATATAACTTCTCTAATGCTCATCTAGTCATCTTGTAAAGGGAGCAAAGTTGATTGAGCTGAAGATAAACGTATTCATGAAGATGATGGAAAAGCCAGCCAGCCAAAGACGGTGCACACGCTGACAAGCCTGAATAGAGGGTTTAACAGTGAGCACGTAAACTCCAGCTGGCAGCATTGCGATTGGCTGTTGCCAGTGTCCGTCTAGACAACCAGACACCATGTTGGGTTGTGATCAAAGCAAGCATCGGCAGCGAGTCGCATGAGCCCAGAGTGACAGGGCGTTATTTACATGATTAAAATATCCAATAGGCCACATTTTATTGAAGGAATTATTGAAACATATCTTAAACAATCAGTTCGTCATGGAGTCCTATGACATTATAGCTAACCAGCCGGTTGTGATCGATAATGTAAGTATGATGTCACTCACCCACACCCTGACTTGCCCGCTAAATGACTAGCCAGGAAGGTTAGCTAGCTTATTGTGTCGGAAGCTTTGTTAGCTGACAGTATTGAATACTGTGTACTAGCTTGCTATTCATCAATATATTCCAGTTGCACCTAGCTAGTTAGCTCTTCCCGTGTGCATGGCGTGTAGAATGTCTCTTTGTCGATTTAGTTTTGTTGCATTGCATAGCTTGCTAGCTAACTTGTGTGCTGTAGAACCAGTTTGCGAGTGCTAGCTATCCAGCTTACGTTACGTGATTTTTAATTTAAATGCTGTATAACGCTAACTACATCTCCATCATATTTTCTGTGCTGGAAGAATAACAAGATGCATATGATAAAATTATAGTCGCATCAGCTACTAGGTAACTAGCTGCAACACCGGCTAGACACATTATTTCGCCGGGAGACGAACCCCACCTTGGCTTGCTAACGGCTAGCCATCTATGCTGAGTCGTTCCATGTCATTTCAGCAAGCCATGACACCCACATCTCCGATTGTTCTGATATTTCTTTGCAGTAGTTAGAAACCTATAGGATTGACATTCCTGAAACATTATTTTCATAAAATGTAATTTTGTCCTGGAGAAATTAAGCTATTTGATTGCACCCAAATTGGACATTTTTTGTTAGACCATTCCTGGTGAACAAGCAAACTATTCGACTAGAGGAGTTCTAATGGTTTGGTCTCTGATGGTCTTTAATGGTGAAAGTCCCAAACACACACTGTATAGTGTTTTTGCAATTGATGTTTTTTGTTGTTGTTGGTAAATTTCACTAATCACATACATCTAGAACTGTTTCCTGATAAATAAAAACAATTGGGAAACATAAGACTGCCATGCAATTCATTATTTTATTAGGGTTGTCACAAAAATTTTGCACCATTTGTGTTTTATTTTAGCCCATTTATCCATCAACATTTTGGGCTTGTTGGAAAAAGTATTCATATGGGAATTGAATAGGGATAGCCCTCTAAGAGAGCTGCCACTTGTTGGACTATTCAAGGAGAGTTGGGTTGAAGTATTAGGTTGCTAAGAGATGGGCAAACTGAATTGCTTTCATGGCGGACTGGCTTGAATTGAGCTAAATCGATTGGTTTACCATCTAAAGTTGCAAAGGAAATGTTGTGATATATTTAATACACACAAGAGTCCAGCCAAATGGATAGTGTGGTGGTATAGCAGAAACATTGACCTCTAGTGGTCAACTTGGTATAATGGTAAATATTGCAAGCGACTTCAATTACACATTCTCCAAACAGGAGGAAAAACATCACCAGATTTACAGGGAATACATTACATAGTATGGAGAAGCAATACTCGTCACAGCTTCATACTACTTGTCTAACATACATAACTTACACTGTTTACCGGTTGTTGGAGTGGGATTGGCGTGGGGAGTATGTGGATTGATTTTGACAATTTTGGGGGGATTTTTAGGGAATGCTAATTGTATCTGTTAGTTGCTACATCAGCATTTTAAGAGCAATCTGAGATGGTGGGTGTCAATCCATTTTCTTATGTTTTTTGAAGTGGAACGACCCTGATGCTAGCCCTGCATTGCCAGAGAAATTTGCTAGCTAGCAGCATTAGCAAGCGCTAACTATCGCCATCAGTCTCTGATCATGCGCCTTAGGGCATACCAGTCTAAAAATGAACAACTTCAATCCAAAAAAGACCTACTTGAAAGTGCATTTTCAATTTTATTTGCTAGAATATTTATCCTGAATGAGTGTATTCGACCTTGCAGGTTGTTGTCACCGTAGTACTACCTGTGTCATCTGTTGCCCTGATTAGCTCCGAAGCCTGTCATGGGCTCTGTTTTTAAAGCTATACAAGTAGCATACTGTTTTACTAGAATGGTACTCAAACCCTTATGAAAAGTTGAATTATAAAGAAGGGACTGTGATGCTGCCATGACCCAGCAGACAAAGGCTGCAAAGTGTAATATCTCATCCAGAGAGGGATGATGCCTTCTTCAGCTTCAGGCGGTGTCTTGTGAGACACACACACACACACACATGAGGAGTGCTAATTGCATTGGGTGGGGACAGACAACACAAGCCGTTTTTGGCTCAATATGGACCCATTTCTCTCCTCTCTGTTTTAATTTCTACTCCTATTTACCTATATCGTTCTTTCTCTCCCCAGGGTTCAGGCGTTGTCAAAGCTGGCTTTGCTGGAGACCAGATCCCCAAATACTGCTTCCCCAACTAGTAAGATCTCCATTTTTACTTATCCTACACCAACAACACACCGCTGATATTCAGTCAGATAGCATCCAAGGGATTTGTGTTGTGTTTATGACTCTGTTGTGTTCCACTGTGTGCGTGATCCAGTGTGGGCCGTCCCAAGCATGTGCGTGTAATGGCAGGAGCCCTGGAGGGGGACCTCTTCATCGGACCCAAAGCAGAGGTAGGCTTCACACCATAGGCTTACACACACACACACACACACACACACACACACACACACACACACACACACACACACACACACACACTATGAGACGGGCCCAATCTAACCCTTCTCTTACCCCCTCCCCTCTCAGGAGCACAGAGGGTTGCTGTCAGTGAGGTATCCCATGGAGCACGGCATAGTGAAGGACTGGAACGACATGGAGAGGATCTGGCAGTACGTCTACTCCAAGGAACAGCTGCAGACCTTCTCAGAGGAGGTGAGCTCTCCTCTCTTCACAACCTCATTCCTTGTTTTGGTGGTCATTGCCGAACAGTCGACCACACGCTTCCTTCAGTAGCCACGGTAACTGGCTTTAGTCACAGACGATAAAACTGTCCTTCTCTCTCCTTCCCTCCAGCACCCTGTCCTGTTGACTGAAGCTCCCCTGAACCCCAGTAAGAACAGGGAGAAGGCGGCTGAGGTTTTCTTCGAGACCTTCAATGTCCCTGCCCTCTTTATCTCCATGCAGGCAGTCCTCAGTCTGTGAGTGTGTTTCACTGTGTGTTTGTGTGTGGTAGTGTCTCACTCACGCTTTTGTGTGTATGTTATACTCTCATACCTCTCTTGCTCAGCTATGCGACAGGGCGCACCACGGGAGTGGTGTTAGATGCGGGCGACGGGGTGACCCACGCGGTGCCCATCTACGAGGGCTTTGCCATCCCCCACTCCATCATGAGGGTGGACATCGCTGGCAGGGACGTGTCCCGCTACCTCCGACTGCTGCTACGCAAGGAGGGCTACGACTTTCACACCTCCGCCGAGTTTGAGGTGGTTCGCACCATCAAAGAGGTACGGGACGGACTGTGTGCGTGTGTGACTCACACACACACACACACACACACACACACACACACACACACACACACACACGTGTCACAAAACAAAAAGAAACGGGGCTTTATAGCTGTCTATAGGAATGTGTCGATAAGGTGTGTGTTTCTGTCCTCAGAGAGCCTGCTACCTGTCCCTGAACCCGCAGAAGGATGAGACTCTGGAGACAGATAAGGCCCAGTACACCCTCCCTGACGGCAGCACACTGGATGTTAGTGTTTAACACACACCTGTTTTGTTTTCTTTTGAAGGATTACAAACATCAACAACATCATAATCACCATGATGACCCTGAGCCTAATCTCTGACACCCTGTTGACCCTAACTTTGACTTTTGACCTCTGCCCCCCTGTCCAGATTGGTCCAGCCCGGTTCCGAGCACCAGAGCTGCTGTTCAGGCCAGACTTGATCGGAGACGAGAGCGAGGGGATCCACGAGGTGCTGGCTTTCGCTATCCAGAAGTCTGACATGGACCTCCGACGCACACTCTTCTCCAACATCGTACTGTCTGGAGGATCCACACTGCTCAAAGGTTACACACACACACACACACACACAAACTGACTGCTCAACATCAACTAATACCAGTATGTTGTGAATGGGAAGTGGTTGTTTTCTCATGTGGTTTAAGGCTCCTTAGCTCAGCATAGCACAGAAACACGCACACCCCCTGTTAGCTAACATAGTCTTTTCTGCTGTAGGCTTCGGTGACAGGCTACTAAGCGAAGTGAAGAAGCTCGCTCCCAAAGACGTGAAAATCAAGGTATAGTAGCTAACAAGTTCATGCCCAGGGGCCTCTTCTTGGCCAGAGCTCAGCATGTTAGTTTAAACGCCTGATGTTTTTTAGCATATGTTGGCAGGATGTTGTCACATCAGCAAACCCCTGCTGACTTCCTGTCTCCCTTGCTCTGTTTCATGTCTAGATCTCCGCCCCTCAGGAGAGGTTGTACTCCACGTGGATTGGGTAAGAGATCACCACACACACACACACACACCAGGGATGCAAGCTCGTCACTTATTGGCGGTGTTTGCCGTTTTTGATCTCAGAATAGGCTGTCCATGTAGATCCGGGGGGGGGGTATGGAAATCATTGACTGAGCACAGAATGCATCCCTACGCATTCTAATAAGGGAATAGCATGACGTCAGATCAGAATCAGTGCTCCATTCAAAATCACGTGTGTCCGCTGTGATCAGCCAACTGCATCCTCTACCAACCATTACTCACCTGCGTCTCTCCGTCCACTCTTTCTGTGCATCTTTAAATCTAATTTAGCCGCGACGGCGAGCTGGGGTGTGCAGAAACTGACAAGTCTTCTGTTACATGTGTGTAATTATTGGAGCAGCTTGAGCAAAGTGGATACATAGTGTCTTTTCATTTTGCCTCTTTAGCACAGACCAGTCTGACTAGGCTCCGCTGTCACGCAGCCTCTGAGAACCATAGAGGGAAAAACAGAGCACAGTGGCGGTCATGCTTGCGCTTTTGACATCGCTGAAAACCGTATGTCTCTAGCCTAAACCATTCAAAAGTTATGCTCCATTTACTGGAGCTACCTTTCTACCACGAATTCCTGCGCGTTTTATATAATTTAATGAACCATGACGCGGGCTGTTTTCAAAGGGTTTTAGAAACATGAAATCATATTAAAATCTGTTCATATTTTTACATTTTCTGACAAGCGACAACTTGAAAATTACCATATCTTAAGTGTTCATACTTTCATAGAATGCTTGGCAACGCATGCTTGTCACCCAATGCATGCTGGTCCCAACCCACATTTGAATAACTCATTTTGACCGATGCCAAATACATTGGATGGACAACTAAGACATGCTAACTGCGGATAACAGTCGTTCGAGTTCAGCATAGCTAGCTAGCAAAGTGCTTCATATGTCTTGCTAGCTAGCCATATGACACCTGCATCTCTAGCTGTAGCCGCAGAAAAACGACATGGGGGTGAAAAAGTCTCAGTGTTTGTAGCTCGCTAAATAAATGGCCACACAAATAGATAACCTAGCCTATTAGTTACGTTATGACTCATTTGTGATCATTGCTAGTTTAAATGTGTTGACGTTTTGTCCGTTTTTGTCCAAAATATTGAGTCATTGAAACTGAATCCCTAATGGCTGGAGGCAGCAAGCAATGACCCAGGCCAGCTGTGATTTACGACCTGATGGCACTCACCTCTCATCCCGCTTGTGTTCTGTGTAGTGGCTCCATCCTGGCGTCGTTGGACACCTTTAAGAAGATGTGGGTCAGTAAGAAGGAGTATGAGGAGGACAGAGCACGGGCCATCCACAGGAAGACCTTCTAACACCGCGGCCCTTAAACTGCTCTCCTTAGCTATCTGTCCCCAACCTTCCCTCACACTACCATCCAATGCTCCTGTATCAGCCCTCAGTTGCCCCACATTACCAATTTGCCCCAGATAATTCCAACTTCCCCCATATTGCCCTCCATTACCACGCCATACAGCCCAGTGTCTGCCCCACCTCCTGCTGGCTCCCCGCCCCTTTGCTTCCCCCATTCTCTGGCCAGGGGAGTTTCTATATACACCCTCCCTCAGTTCAGCATGCCTTTTGTTGCCACCCATCGCACCCATAGGTGTAGGGAGAGAGCAGGGTGCCCCTTCAGGTAAACCTGTGACTCCATCACCTCCTCCCTCCACACACACACACACCCCGCGAACCCTAAAGATAACCCTCACACACACACACACCCAGGGCTGTGTGGGCATCTGTCAATACTGTGGAGTATCTGTTTTTCTGTTCTTAAGGGGGCAATGCTATACTCTACCCAACCCTGAAGTGTTTATATTACTTTCCTATCTACCCTGCCCTGTACGATACCTAGCATCATATCATTCAGTGACAATGAAGGCGAATTTTTTTTTTCTTCTCGATACTGTAAGAATATCATTCCAAACCGAAGAGATTGACTTTTGCTTTTTACAATTATTTTTTAATATTTCGGTCATCACGGTTACAAATCACCATGTTGAAGTCACCGTTGTTTTAGTTTCCATTTGTTGAATTAGTTCGTATTGGAATAGGTCATGCTGCTCTGTGGTCTGGGGTAAAGAATACCACTGTGTTTGACATTGGCTCATAAAACATTGAAGGAACTTCTCTCTCCGCCATCCCTCCTACAGGTGTTTAACAACAATGACTACTGGACATGTTTAGACGTCAGCGATGTTTAACGCTTCCTTATATTGATGTGGCAAAATATAAAGTATCTCCATTCAGTTAGCTGTGTTTGTGAAATGGTTTGACAACAGAGGAGTGATGAGATGTACCCTCCTCACTCAGTACAAAACCCAATATGGGGATTTAGACATTGTGACCATTACTATTTCTAATTGACCGTTTAAAGATATGAAAGCTAAACTTGAATGCCTTATAAAAAATGTGTCTGACAAAGTGCTGTCTGAAAAGGTTTGCATTTAGGCCAACATCAGATGTGTTCCAGTTATTAGTGCTCTGTGTTGGACAGAGAGACTGGTCTGAGAGCTGTGTACCTGGACAGGTTACATTTTGAGGTCTTAATTCTCCCCTAACCACTGAAGCAGGGTCAGATTTATTCATCATCCAACTGGTTAACCTTCAGATTGTTTATCTGATCCTAAACCTGGGTTGAACTCTAATCTCAGTGTTAGCGGTCAAGGGAAGGCCACTGAGATCCTCCTCCGACAAAACGTTGTAGTTTTTCATCTCCAAAGGCTCCATTTAAACCATGGTGGGGATTAACTGTTAAATATGCAACTGTTATTTTAAGTGTATGTATGGGATAGAAACACTGAGTGATGTTATAGACTGTAGTAAGACCATTCTCATAATAAGCATGTAGAAGCACAAGATGGCAGAGTATTATCAGTTGGTTTTTACCATCTATTCCCCCTCATGTACCAGTAGAAGTCTGAGTGTTATTATGGCTAAGCTGGGTTCCCTGCATCTCATTGGCAGTAAAGAGGTTGTGTCCGAACCTGTGTCCGCCTTCCTTCCGTGCCCCGACACCGGGAAAGTCCACTTTATCTTCTAGGTGTTTTTAAAAAGGTTCTAAACTTCATCAGCCTTGTGTACAGTGGAACACTTTTCAAAAAAGGCAACGACTAAAGAAGATCATTAAATACAGGAATAAAAATGTACAATACTGTTTATTCAAGTCTTTTACTTTTCATTTTGTAAATTCAGTATAATAAATAAGTTAATGACTGCTGTTGGAGGTGTCTGTGTTTTATATAGAATTAATTAGAACCATAACCAACAGGCTGCTATGAAGTCTTTTCGACATTGTGACCCAGTTCAGTTACACTTGTAACTTGGGGCACATTTTATGAAACAAACAGACATAAAAAGTCTTTATAAGGCATTCATTCGTAAGCTCTACACAAATGCTTTACAAAGTCATACCACACTTATAAGTGTCCTATTAAACAAAGTGCTCTCTGGATCTTTTCTCACTTACTAAAAGGTCATCCATGGAGGTCATCCATGGAGAACAGGAGGCTGCAGTGGGTTTATCGGTCAGAGATAAGTGCTTTGTAAGTGCGGTACACTACAGTACATGCTTATGAACATCTAAACGATAACGTCTTTTTCCTTGTACAGCACACTTCTACCTTATCATGCACAGTAGTTAGGATTAATAGACAATATTAATTCTGAATATGAACTAGTTCTAATGCATATTACAATCACTCTTGGCTTGATGTCCCGAAGCATTTGATTCTCATTAGTAATACATGTGATGAACGCTCATGCCCCTCTGATGCATATTACATCTCACTGGCATTTAATTGGATGACGTGCCAGATAGTGATTTGAAGGTAGTGAGTGATAACTCAACTATTTTGTTTTAAATGATAATGATCATTATTCATGACTCTCCGTCGTAGATAATTGATGATCAGAAGGGATATTGGGTGGGGAAATACTTATGTCTGTTTTGTACCAATTACACTCATACTATAAAGAAGTAGAGGCGTTGTGAACAGCAGTGTGTCTTCAAGGCTCAAAGTATATCCGCTTGCATACATTTAACAATACGCTCCCCAAACGCTCTCGGAGTAGGTTGCATTATCGTGTGTTTGTCTTTCAACTGCCGACCCATTGACAGACAAGCAAAACCATCAGTAAATGTGAATTACATTTGTCAAAACTATGTACTAAAGTGCACAGAACTTGAAACTTATAGTGAATTCGGGAGGTAGCCCCGACCGGGACTCAAGCCCAGATCTAGTGACTGTGAAGCCAACACCTTACCCGTTATGCCAAGAGGTCCAAATCTCTTAACGAGGTCACTAGGTGTTGGGCTTAATATACTGTAACTACTATATGTTTATGTTGAGGACAAATATTGCATTATTTTAAATGTTTGTTTTCCTGTAGCTAGTGCAAGCACGACGATGCCAACGTTATTGCAGTTAGCATTCCCATAGAGATGGCATGGATGTTTAGCTTGCTAGCGCATTTTGACTGTATCTAATGGTCGTTATCCACACAAGCTATTTCCCTTGTTGCAAGGCTAGATATGTTCACCTTATGTATCCCGACAAGGGCATATTTATTGCAATTGTTTTTCAACTTCCAGCACATTGACAACTACATTTATCAAAAATATTAAATCAAATGCACATAATCTGAAAGATAATGTTTATTCTCTGTTGAGGAAAATTTCTTAGATAATGTTAACATTATTTAACAACCGTCTTAAATGGGTCTCTGATGAGTCAATATGTTGACCAGTGTCCTGTGGTATGCTGCAGTGGGAGAAGTGACCCCAAACCTCCACTGAAGAGAAGAAAGAGCATGTAGGGACCTCTACTTAGTGAGTTATGTTGGGCTGGGTCAGGAGAAACTCATCAAGTTGGATTCATGTGTAGAACCAGATCAGATCTACTGTCCACTGAACTGTGGTGTGTGTCATGGTGAACATGGGGAATACCGGTCAGCGTCTGGTCCTGTCTACTGGGTCTAGAGAAGGAGGGGGAGGGACGTCTGTAAAGGTCTTGATGAAATTTAGAACAAAATTCCAAACCAAGGTAGATTAGTGACCTTGCCCTGCACACTTTTAGGATGGATAGGCTTGTTAGGGGTGTTGTGTCAGGTAGGCTGGAGGACCTGGGAGAGTCAGAGACGGAGAACTCTAAAGATGAGTGAGACTTTTACACAGTGTTGGAGAAGGTTTACTATTGGCAGAGAGAGAACGACACTGTATTTACCCCACAATATTGATATGTTTTAATCAATCCAAGAGCACAGACTGTATGTTTCATGTTTAAACTTGAAACATATCTCTACAGTGAAGGAATGATGAGTGATGCATGTGTTTATTGTTCAATGCTTGTTACTTGAACAGTACTTATGAAGTTAGTAAAACGTACTGTATATCAATAAATTCATGTAAAATAAATACAAAAAAAGGCTATTACTTTTCCTGTGCACACCCATCTCTTATCTACAGGGAGTGGCACTAGGGGGTGGTGGTAACATCAAGATTAGAGTGGAGGTTTGCTGGTCTGAATGGCAGGGCTGACGGGGTTAATCTAGCAGGAGTAAGCTGGAGTGGTTACTGGCATTAGAATCACTAACATACAGTAAAGTTTATTGCCAGCAGGTAACAGTAAAGTATATAATGTGATCTATGATCAAAGTTGATCCTCAGTTTGAGTTGGTGATTTTGTCATTGTCACTGATCTTTGGAACCAGAATGTTCAGAGCCAAGCCTCAGGAACCAATC
Source organism: Oncorhynchus kisutch (assembly GCF_002021735.2). NCBI lineage: Eukaryota > Metazoa > Chordata > Actinopteri > Salmoniformes > Salmonidae > Oncorhynchus > Oncorhynchus kisutch. The sequence goes on along the minus strand of NC_034202.2, from coordinate 8,799,276 downwards.
AGACTTTATTATCTGATGGCAATAAACTGGACTGAATGTTGCTGATTATCTCACGCTTTTCCTGCACATATCTTTGACAACAATATGTACATAATTATGTGGACGACGTGTGTTTTAAAGTGGTCCAACCCTAAAACCACAACCTTAAAGTCAGCTTTTCACGATTTCTAACATTTAATCCAAGTAAAAACTCCCTGTCTTCAGTCAGTTAGGATCACCACTTTATTTTAAGAATATGAAATGTCAGAATGATAGTAGAGAGAATTATTTATTTCAGATTTGATTTCATTCAGTACATTCCCAGTGGGCCAGAAGTTTACATACACTCAATTAGTATTGTGTAGCATTGCCAGGGCTTTGTGGTGGCCACTCCAATACCTTGACTTTGTTGTCCTTAAGCCATTTTGCCACAACTTTGGATGTATGTTTGGGGTCATTGCCATTCCCAGTGGGCCAGAAGTTTACATACACTCAATTAGTATTGAGTAGCATTGCCTTTAAATTATTTAACTTGGGTCAAACGTCTCAGGAAGCCTTCCACAAGCTTCCCACAATAAGTTGGGTGAATTTTGGCCCATTCCTCCTGACAGAGCTGCTGTAACTGAATCAGGTTTGTAGGCCTCCTTGCTCACACACGCTTTTTCAGTTCTGTCCACACATTTTCTATAGGATTAAGGTCAGGGCTTTGTGGTGGCCACTCCAATACCTTGACTTTGTTGTCCTTAAGCCATTTTGCCACAACTTTGGATGTATGTTTGGGGTCATTGTCCATTTGGAAGACCCATTTGCGACCAAGCTTTAACTTCCTGACTGATGTCCTGAGATTCTGCTTCAATATATCCACATCATTTTCCTGCCTCATGATGCCATCTATTTTGTGAAGTGCTCCAGTCCTTCCGGCAGCAAAGCACCCACACAACATGATGCTGCCACCCCGTGCTTCACGGTTGGAATGGTGTTCTTCAGCTTGCAAGCCTCCCCCTTTTCATCCAAACAAAATGATTGTCATTATGGTCAAACAGTTCTATTTCTGTTTCATCAGACCAGAGGACATTTTTCAAAAAAGTACAATCTTTGTCCTCATTTGCAGTTGCAAACCGTAGTCTGTTTTTTTTATGGTGGTTTTGGAGCAGTGGATTTTTCCTTGCTGAGCAGCCTTTCAGGTTATGTCGATATAGGACTTGTTTTTCTGTGGATATAGATACTTTTGTACCTGTTTCCTCCAGCACCTTCACAAGGTCCTTTGCTGTTGTTCTGGGATTGATTTGAACTTTTCCCACCAAAGTACGTGAATCTCTAGGAGACAGAACGCGTCTCCTTCCTGAGTGGTATGACGGCTACTTGGTCCCATGGTGTTAATACTTGCATACTATTGTTTGTACAGATGAACGTGGTACCTTCAGGCGTTTGGAAATTGCAACCCAAGGATAAACCAGACTTGTGGAGGTCAATAATTTTTTTTCTGAGATCTTGGCTGATTTTTTTGATTTTCCCATGATGTCAAGCAAAGAGGCACTGAGTTTGAAGGTAGGCCTTGAAATAAATCCACAGATACACCTCCAATTGACTAAAAGGATGTCAATTAGCCTATCAGAAGCTTCTAAAACCATTACATCATTTTCTGGTTTAAAGGCACAGCCAACTCAGTGTATGTAAACTTCTGACCCACTGGAATTGTGATTAGGTGAATGATAAGGGAAATAATCTGTCTGTAAACAATTGTTGTAAAAATTACTTGCAACCTAGGTGTATGTAAACTTCCGACTTCAACTGTACATATTACCTCAATCTCCTTGACTAACTGGTGCCCCCGCACATTGACTCTGTTCCGGTATATAGTCTCACTATTGTTATTTTACTGCTGCGCTTCAACTACTTGTTTCTTTAATTTCTTATTTGTATTCATATTTTTTCAACTGCATTATTGCTTGAAAGTAAGCATTTCACTGTAAGGTCTACCTGTTGTATTCGGCGCATGTGGCTAATAACATTTGATTTGATTTGATCACTGGGGCCAAGCTTCCTGCAATCCAGGACCTATATAATAGGCGGTGTCAGAGGAAAACCCATAAAATTGTCAGAGACTCCAGTCACCCAAGTCATAGACTGTTTTCTCTGCTACCCCACGGCGAGCGATGCTGGAGCGCCAAGTGTAGGACCAAAAGGCTCCTTTACAGCTTCCACCCCCAAGCCATAAGACTGGTGAACAATTAATCAAATGGCCACCGGACAATTACATTGAACCCCCCTCCATTTGTATTGTATATTGCTGCTACTTGCTGTTTATTATCTATACATAGTCACGTCACCCCTTCCTACATGTACAAATGACCTCAACTAACCTGTACCCCCTCACACTGACTCAGTATCGGTATCCCCTGTATATAGCCTCATTATTGTTATGTTATTGTGTTACTTTACATTTTTATATTTTTTTAACTTTAGATGAATTGTTAAATATTTTCTTAACTCTTTTTGAACTGTACTGTTAGTTAAGGGCTTGTAAGTACGCATTTCACGGTAAGGTGTATACTTGTTGTATTCGGCGCATGTGACAAATAAAGTTTGATTTGAATTATTGTGAACGCTGTCTTTAGTGTGCTCTGGTGTGCTCATCAATGCACAAGCACCTTTTCTCACTCGATCCTTCTGGAACAGGTTGTTTTGTTGTGGGCCATAGACATACTGTATAACCCATTGAAGGGTTTTGGTACCTCTAACCCTGGCAATTTGACTGTTATTAAACTCATGGGTACACTACCAAAGGCTACCAGTCTGGACTTGAATGGAAACGGCCATCTATGGATTATGTGCCTATGGTTGGTATGCGGCTGTGAGTTTTCCTTTCACAACGCTCAAAATATAATCACGCTAAAAAACATACAGTTTGGGAAAGCAAATGCTGTCCTAACTAAATGTGTATTGTGATAGATATTTTAACATGATCATTTTTTTATTAATAAAATATTGAATCACTTGTTTTCCTCAAACGAAGGGGGTGATGACACAATCTTTTCCGAGAGGGAGGCTGTTTGATTTCATTAGTCCTCAACTCGTGGCTCAGACACTTTATTCAGGATAAATGGAGTTAGGACGTAAGCTTGCCTGCCCTGGAGAAAGTTAGTTCTGAAGAATTTGTTGCCATACAAATTTACATGGCTACAAGGTGAGCCACTTTCATAGTACCGGTTATCCCAAGTTGAACTCAGAGCTGACCAGAGTTACCTCACTTACTCCTTCAACCTGATTTGTAGTATAGGGCTCATGACAAAGCCCTCTCTGTTGCCATCTCCTTGGTCCCACCTCTATAGCACTGTGCTCCCAGTTCACCCCCCAACAAACTGATCGCTGTGTCTGTGAATGCATCCACACACACACACACACACACACACAACACTACCGCTATCTACAAACAATTAACAAGCCAATCAGTAATTAGGAATTGATGATTCATCAAAATGAGATGGTAATTGAGTACTGAATGACTCCAACTACTTAATCAGCTTATTGATATGCCACACCTGTCAGGTGGATGGACTATTTTAGAGAAATAAGCTTTATGTGCGTATAGAACATTTCTGGGATCTGTTATTTCAGGTCATGAAACATGGGACCAACACTTTACATGTTGTGTTTATATTTTTGTTCAGTGGAGCTTCCCTGTATGTGAGGACACTATAAACCTTGACCTTTATAGCCCAGGAGTTAGATTGGCTGCCCTATTCATAGATGTAAGTAGAGTTCCTGTCTACCATGAGTGATTGGGAATCAGTGTGCGTGTGTCAGTGCTCAACAGGCCTCTACTCACTCTTTGAGGTGTCTGTATGGACACGATGCCTCACGTCTCTATGGGGACAAATCATTTGGGGGGGGGGGAAATCATTGCTAATGTTCTTTAGAAACTTCAGGGAAGTTGCATTCACTGTGCAATCTCAGTTCACACATTGTTCAGAATAACTGCTGCCGACTGTGAAAAAGCCCCTTTAGGAGAAATGAAACAAGCAGATTGTAGAGCTGCCTTTGTTCACAATTGTTCGCAATTTACTTTGATAATGAGTTCCTGATTCTCAGAGATGGATTGCATACTGAGAGAGAAATACAGAGAGAAAGGGAGGGAGGAAGTAGAAAAGAGAGACAGGGAGGGAGAGAGGGATCCCAGCTAACAACAAACGTTCTGAAAGCTTGAGAGATTGCTCTGAATATGTTTGTTTCCAACAGAAGGGCCATTTTGCTCTGAATATGTTTGTTTCCAACAGAAGGGCCATTTTCCTCAAGAAGTTTCCTTTGTGTTTTGTTTCCTTGCCATGACTCTAACAAGTATCTTGATACTGGTATCGTCCCGGCCCTAACGCTTATACGCGAGTGAAGTGAGTTTGGAAAAACTGAAAGTAGGCCTATGTATCTTAGAAATCGTTTTTTACTTACAAGCGTTCTATGTCCGAATTCAGAATCCAATAGCCTTCCCCAAAACAACATGGTCGCTGTGGTAGAAAGTTTATTTGTGAATTTATCAAAATCCCATCAGGTAGCCTTACAGATGTGTCATCTACACAAGATAATTAGGGAAATTGTTCTTCTTGCACAGCATGGTACATGTTTATATCAAACTATTATATTAATATAACTTCACAATGATCTCATTATTGTGCGCATACTCAGTGCTGATCGTGTTCCTATTGGTATGTCACCGGGATCGGCTTGTAACACCAGCCACGCTACACACTACACGATAAAGGGCAAAAGATTCTGACACTACCAGAACTTTGTCTGAGCCTACGACCACACATAGTGGTACTTAATCGGCAGGCCTAGACCCTACCACACTGAGGAGCAAAGATGTCTGACAATCGTTTACGACCTAAGATTTTTCCCGCAACTTAAATGTTGTCTGGGACGGCAAAATCGTGGCATAAAACGGCTAAAATCGTACAGGCTGCTAAGGCCTTAAATTGACAATTCTATGAACTGTCTTCTTCAAGCTTTAAATGTACACAATACCTGCTAGCAAAGGTGTTAGCTAGAGATGACATGCAAGAGCTTACAAGGATTTGTAGTCTTGCGTGATGTTTACTTTGATGCTAATTATTATTTAATAATCTGAGAGGAAATAGAGTGGAATATATGGATAAAAGTCACCTTGTCCAAGAGATATCTACATGGTTATCAAAAGGTCATGCCAGGGTGAGCCTACACCAAACATAGCCCTTATATGAAGTGAATATATGGATAAAAGTCACCTTGTCCAAGAGATATCTACATGGTTATCAAAAGGTCATGCCAGGGTGAGCCTACACCAAACATAGCCTTTATATGAAGTGAATATATGGATAAAAGTCACCTTGTCCAAGAGATATCTACATGGTTATCAAAAGGTCATGCCAGGGTGAGCCTACACCAAACATAGCCCTTATATGAAGTGGTTTTTTGGAACCACTAAGACTCTTCCAAGGGCTGGCCACCTGGCCAAACTGAGCAATCGGGGAGAACTCTTTGGCCTGAATGCCAAGCGTCACGTCTTGAGGAAACCTGGCGCCATTCCTACGGTGAAGCATGGTTGTGGCGGCATCATGCTGTGGGGATGTTTTTCAGCGGCAGTGACTGGGAGACTAGTCAGGATCGAAGGTTCACCTTCCAACAGGTCAACGCTCCTAAGCACACAGCCAAGACAACAGGGGAGTGGCTTCGGGATGTCTGAATGTCCTTGAGTGGCCCAGCCAGAGACTTAAACCCGATCGAACATCTCTGGAGTGACATCTTCCATTTAAGAATGATGGAGGCCACTGTGTTCTTGGGGACCTTCAATGCTGCAGAAATGTTTTGGTACCCTTCCCAGATCTGTGCCTTGTCACAATCTGGGCTCGGAGCAATACGGACAATTCCTTCGACCTCATGGCTTTTGGTTTGAATAAATGTAAAGCAATGTCTAAAAACCTGTTTTCTCTATGTCATTATGGGGTATGGTGTGTAGATTACTGAAGAGTTTTTATTGATTTAATCCATTTTAGAACAAGGCTGTAACGTAACAATATGTGGACAAAGTCAAGGGGTCTGAATACTTTCCGAATGCACTGCATATGTACTGCAACCGCCAACCACAGGAGGAATCTGGAGCCCGCTCTCAATGAGTGTAGACCGCCTGCTGCTCTGCTAGTCGTCAGATGGAGGCTGACATCTGAGGTGCAAATCTAGAGTGACAGAGAATCATTTTGCCAATCACTCACCCTTATTGAAATGACCTCGCTGCTCAACACATCAATGAGTTCATTCTGTATTTGGCCAATGTAGCTGGTGGTGTGACTCGAGGTCTCTTTTAAGGCACGGTTAAGTTGCTCTTTCATGACTGGATCAAATTGTGCCATCAGTTCAACTTCTTTGAGGAACTTTCCATTTGATGGAGTGCACAGTGTTTCTGTGTGTCCCCTTAGTGCAGGATTTCTAATGGTCTGAGACAATAGCAGTCAGACGTGTCCACAACTCTCTCCATCTTATCCTCCATCTCGTGCTTATCAATTGTTTCCCCTTTTTTGATCCTCATTGCCAGTTCTTGGGTGTTCTGGACTGCTGTCGTGTGAAGTCAGCAAAGACTTTGCATGTTCCCAGTCTGTCAGTCCTGAGCTAGCCAAGTACAATTAGAAAAGACTTTACATGTTCCCAGTCTGTCAGTCCTGAGCTAGCCAAATAAAATTAGAAAAGACTTTACATGTTCCCAGTCTGTCAGTCCTGAGCTGGCCAAATACAATTAGAAAAGACTTTGCATGTTCCCTGTCTGTCAGTCCTGAGCTGGCCAAATACAATTAGAAAAGACTTTGCATGTTCTCAGTCTGTCAGTCCTGAGCTAGCCAAATACAATTAGAAAAGACTTTGCATGTTCCCAGTCTGTCAGTCCTGAGCTAGCCAAATACAATTAGAAAAGAGTTTGCAGCAGAAGATGAAAATGCTGTTGTTTCTTTCAGAATACACCAACCAAATTCTAGGGATTTTTTCACCACTCACCAAGGTCTTCCTGAAATACCGGTGGTGGCAACTTCTTCCATCACTCTCATTCCTCTGGAGAACAAAGTTAGGTGGTAGCTCACTTGATCCTCTGCAAACTAATTCTGTCAGTCAGAGCTGAAGGCCAGTCAGCAGGGTCTGTAGACAGTGGTTCATCCTTAGCAGCAGGATTTGGTGGGGATGCTGCTACAGGAGTTTCTAATGGAGAGCACATGGGCATTCGTTTACACACGTTATTCACAGCATTTATAGTGGTGGAACATCCCACATACATACCCAGTAATAATAAAATCATCATTGTTACCGACAATATGGAAAATTAAAACTTTGCAAAAGGGAAAGTATTTATTGTGTTTATGTTATGCAGGGTTGCACACATAAACACATGTGCTTGTACACACACACACACACACACACACACACACACACACACACACACACACACACACACACACACACACACACACACACACACACACACACACACACACACACACACACACACACACACATACACACCTGAAGAATTCTGCTGGGTAGAAGTGGAAGCAAATGGGTCTTTATCCTCATCCTCAGACAACATTTGTGAAGACACCTGTGTGGCTGAGGAGGTGGATGGCTCCTCATCCTGAGGCTCCGAGATCATTTCTGAAGAGGCCTGTGTGGCTGAGGAGGTGGATGGCTCCTCATCCTGAGGCTCCGAGATCATTTCTGAAGAGGCCTGTGTGGCTGAGGAGGTAGAAGGCTCCTCATCCTGGCCAGTGCCAGAGGGTGCTCCAAAATATTTCAGAAGTGCCCCTGAATGTGCCCCTACGAAATGCTACTAAGTAAACCACAATTCATTCATAATACTGTGAATATATAGTTTCACAGACATATTGTTGCGTTTATATACTGTATTTCAATGCAAATACAGTATATAAACGCAACAATATGTCTGTGAAACTATATATTCACAGTATTATGAATTAATTGTGGTTTACTTGGTAGCATTTCGTAGTGTGACTGATTGATTTGACTAGTTGCATTAGTACTGTACAAAGTTAGGGGTGCGCTATTTGATAGATTCCTCTGCTCCCCCCTACCTCCCCCGGTGGTGACTAGATATCATTGACGTGGCGTGCAATGTCGCCCATACCTAAATCCGCCAATGTGTATGTGTACATTTATTTTGCAATGCTCGCGCACGCTACTCGAGCGGTGTGGTCAGCATGTTACTTTGAAGCACTGTGCCGATGTTTGCATCACTTTATTAGAAGTAAGTCATCAATGATGTCCGAAGCTTCGTTTGATCACATGCTTTTTCAAATGGTGTATTGTGAAATGCGAGATCCCACTGATTTCGCCGTGTTTCCAGAGCTTCTTCTATTCCAAACTGCTTTCAAACGGTGACCTACTGGACACAATACTTACAAACATAGTCAGGATTTTGTACAAAAGTTGATGGGGTAGTTTAGCAGGTAGAGTAGGGAACATTCAGGGACGTGGTTATGAGCAGTGGAGGAGAAAGTACTCAATTGTCAATACTTGCCACTAGAAAATGACTCAAGTGAAAGTCACCCAGTAAAATACTACTTGAGTAAAAGTCTAAATGTATTTGGTTTTAAATATTCTAGTATTAACAGTAAATGGAACTGACAAATGAAGCATTTGTGTTTAGTGGTCGAAACCTGTTGAAGACACTATTTAGAACATTTGAAACCACACTTACTGCACTGTTGTTCAAAGCATTAGTTTAATTTAGTTTAGTATAAGCTTCTGTCTTAACCATCCTAAAAAAATGCTATAGATTCCGTTTTTGAAAAATAGTCAACTTGATGGAAGATGCCAAACCTGGCATTCCAACTGTCTACAGGCCACTAAAACCAACGATTTAACACAGCACCACGAAGTGTTGATGAAAACACCTTAGAAAAAGACATATTTCTGATATTCACACGCTGCTATTTATTACTGACCCCCAGATGTCACTAATTTGCAGATTGTGAAGCTCCAAGTAACATTGTTTTTGGCACAATTTGGTGAAAGAGCCGAAGCCTTCAGAAAGCCTTGGTTTCCCATCACTGCTCTAAGACGTGAATGCCACTGCATGGCCTATGTGCTGCTGATGCAACCCTAATTGCCGCCAGCTGTGTAGTGTGCAGCAGCAGTCAATTAAGTCTCTGTAGACTCTGTTACCACACCTTGCACCAGGTTTATTTAGCCACCTGATGGGGCCAAAAGCATTTTCACGTTTTATTTTTTTATTTTTTTATTTCACCTTTATTTAACCAGGTAGGCTAGTTGAGAACACCTTTATTTAACCAGGTAGGCCAGTTGAGAACACCTTTATTTAACCAGGTAGGCTAGTTGAGAACACCTTTATTTAACCAGGTAGGCCAGTTGAGAACACCTTTATTTAACCAGGTAGGCCAGTTGAGAACACCTTTATTTAACCAGGTAGGCCAGTTGAGAACACCTTTATTTAACCAGGTAGGCTAGTTGAGAACACCTTTATTTAACCAGGTAGGCCAGTTGAGAACACCTTTATTTAACCAGGTAGGCTAGTTGAGAACACCTTTATTTAACCAGGTAGGCTAGTTGAGAACACCTTTATTTAACCAGGTAGGCCAGTTGAGAACACCTTTATTTAACCAGGTAGGCTAGTTGAGAACAAGTTCTCATTTGCAACTGCGACCTGGCCAAGATAAAGCAAAGCAGTGTGACACAGACAACAACACAGAGTTACACATGGAGTAAACAATAAACAAGCCAATAACACAATAAACAAGTCAATGACACAGTAGAAAAAATAAGTCTATATACAGTGTGTGCAAAAGGCATGAGGAGGTAGGCAATAAATAGGCCATAGGAGCGAATAATTACAATTTAGCAGATTAACACTGGAGTGATAAATGAGCAGATGATGCAGGTAGAGATATTGGTGTGCAAAAGAGCAGAAAAGTAAATAAAATAAAAACAGTATGGGGATGAGGTAGGTAAATTGGGTGGGCTATTTACAGATGCACTATGTACAGCTGTAGCGATCGGGTAGCTGCTCAGATAGCTGATGTTTAAAGTTAGTGAGGGAAATAAATGTCTCCAACTTCAGCGATTTTTGCAATTCGTTCCAGTCACTGGCAGCAGAGAACTGGAATGAAAGGCGGCCAAATTTTTTATTTATTTATTTAATTTATTTTACCTTTATTTAACCAGGTAGGCAAGTTGAGAACAAGTTCTCATTTACAATTGCAACCTGGCCAAGATAAAGCAAAGCAGTTCGACAGATAAAACGACACAGAGTTACACATGGAGTAAAAACAAACATACAGTCAATAATGCAGTATAAACAAGTCTATATACAATGTGAGCAAATGAGGTGAGAAGGGAGGTAAAGGCAAAAAAGGCCATGATGGCAAAGTAAATACAATATAGCAAGTAAAATACTGGAATGGTAGTTTTGCAATGGAAGAATGTGCAAAGTAGAAATAAAAATAATGGGGTGCAAAGGAGCAAAATAAATAAATAAATTAAAATTAAATACAGTTGGGAAAGAGGTAGTTGTTTGGGCTAAATTATAGGTGGTCTATGTACAGGTGCAGTAATCTGTGAGCTGCTCTGACAGTTGGTGCTTAAAGCTAGTGAGGGAGATAAGTGTTTCCAGTTTCAGAGATTTTTGTAGTTCGTTCCAGTCATTGGCAGCAGAGAACTGGAAGGAGAGGCGGCCAAAGAAAGAATTGGTTTTGGGGGTGACTAGAGAGATATACCTGCTGGAGCGTGTGCTACAGGTGGGAGATGCTGTGCTGGCTTTGGGGATGATCAGTGAGCTGGAACTTGTGCTATGGGTGGGTGTTGTTATCATGGCCAGTGAACTGAGATAAGGCGGAGCTTTACCTAGCATAGACTTATAGACGACCTGGAGCCAGTGGGTCTGGCGACGAATATGTAGCGAGGGCCAGCTGACTAGAGCATACAGGTCGCAGTGGTGGGTGGTATTAGGTGATTTGGTAACAAAACGGATGGCACTGTGATAGACTGCATCCAGTTTGCTGGGTAGAGTGTTGGAAGCCATTTTATAGGTTGTCACACATGATTGCCAATTTTTCTTCTTCCTCACTATAACAGGAAGTAGAAGCGGAAGTCCCACCCTGGTTGTAAACATTCGAGCTCTCTGCTTTAAATCCCGTAGGTGTTTTTTTTTGCATTTGTGAATATAAGCAATCTGTTGAAAGGAGAGTCTTGATTTTGTTTTACACTTGATTGAGTTTTCAACTAGCGTGTATTTAAAGGGAAATCAACTAAAAATGTCTCCACGTCATTGGATTTAGGTTAAAAGTTGGTGGTTGGTTTTATTTTAGCACTGACTTTTCCGGCGTGTCAACTTGACACACACTGCTCATAAAGACGTTGTTGCTAAATATCCCCAAAATATCTCCAATTTATCGAAAACAATTTCAACGAACTACAGCAATGTTCTGGTGAGAAAACTTCAGAGGAAATATGTAAAGAAATGTTTCGATGCAGCATAAAACCTATGAAGGGATTTGGAGGGGAACACAAACACTATTTGTGTATTAATGAGCAGGCATGACATCACACATCACTCCAATCCATTTATAGTGTTTGAATGTTTTGCACTTTTCAGAACCTACATCAACATAACTATGAAACTAAGTCAAACTATTATATTGTGAGGTTATTATTATATTGACCAACAGCATACCAACCTGCATCTCACTGCTGGCTTGTGTCTGAAGCTAAGCAGGGTTGGTCCCTGAATGGGAGACCAGATGCTGCTCGATTTGGTGTTGGAGGGCCAGTAGGAGGAAAAATATTCCAATGCCCCAGGGCGACATTGCCCTGTTTAGGGTGCCATCTTATGGATGGCACGTTAAACGGGTGTCCTCACTCTCTGTGGTCACTAAAGATCCCATGGCACTTATTGTAAGAGTAGGGGTGTTCACCCCGGTGTCCTGGCTAAATTCCTAATCTGGTCCTCATACCATCATGGCCGCCTAATCATCCCCAGCTTCCAATTGGTTCATTCATCCCCCCTCCTCTCCCCTGTAACTATTCCCCAGGTTGTTGCTGTAAATGAGAATGTGTTCTAAGTCCACTCACCTGGTAAAATAAGGGTTAAATAAAATCTAATTTTGTCCAAACATTATATATTTAAGCAATACCAAACCCCCAAGGTGCCTTATTGCTATTATAAACTGGTTACCAACGTAATTACAGCAGTAAAAATTTATGTTTTGTCATACCATGGTATGCGGTCTGATATACCACGGCTGTCAGCCAATCAGTATTCAGGGCTCGAACCACACAGTTTATAATTCAATGTAAATGACAATTGGTGCTGGTGGACACTCCAGACTGAATCTGCCCTGGACTCTCTCTGGAGGATATGAGACATGATGTGTGGCTCTGTGTCAGTCTGTCTGCCCCGGGACCCCAGGCCTTCCTCCTGGTCCTACCAGTAGAGCATTGTGCAGAGTCTCCAAGCAGGGAGCCAGGACCTCCAGCAGCTTGTAGATAAATGTGGAAGCAGGTACCATGTTTTCAACATTAAGGACAGGGCCCGTGGCACTCAGGTCTCAGAGTTATTGGAGCAGGTAGTGGAGATGTAGGCAGGAAACAGAAAGAGTTTCTACAGCAGCCAGATATACTAGGAGGCAGAGGCCCAGGTCAGAGATATGGAAGTAATAATACACACAGAGAGAGGAAAGAGATGAGACAGAGGGTTGAGAGGGAGCTGCAGGACTCTAAAGTTGAGGGGTGATATATGAGGAAGATACCAGAATACTCAGAGAAAGGCCCACTGAACTGGAGACAGGTGAAAGAAGATAGGGAGGAAAAGAGCTGGAGACGGAGCTGAAGAGAGAGAGTCTAATAGTAGGGAGGATATGGAGAGATTTAGAGAGAATGACAGGAGGGAGAGGAAGGAGAGACGCAGACAGGAGATTGAGGAGATCATGGAGAACCATGAAGGAGAGGCCAGAGATGAAGCAGAGAGAAACCTGCTGAAGATCGTTCTACCTGAGTTACAGAGGAATGTCATGATCTCACAGACAAAGATGCTGAGGGAGTTCAGCAGACAGATGGAGGACAAAGATAGACTGGTGAAGGAGAAGGATAGATAGACAAAGCGACTGAAACAGAACTCGGGAAGATGTCTATATTACAAGTGTGAGAGCAAGGTAGGAGTGTCATTAGCTTTATTTTGCCAACCCTTCAACGATCAAGGTTCACCGGCATACTGCTGTAAATGTTGAAGCCTTAAACATACAGTATCTCTACAGCAGTCTGATTGTGTACAGACACATGTCGCTCACATGAGATTTGGTTCCTCGTTTCGGAGACTACTCTACAGTGAAGGATTAATGAGTGATGCATGTGTATATTATGTGCTTGTTCGTTGAATCCATTAGTAATCAGTGATATGAATGAAGCTAACATTTAGCACTGTGTTGTCTCCCATTGATGCGGGGACTCTATCCTAATGGGACACTGACAATCACCACCTGAGACTGATATTGTTTAAAAAAAATTAAAATAAAAAATAAAGTATTTATTTTTTTGAAGGGTTCTCTATAGTACAGAGCTGACGTGCTGCTTTTATCAATGAGCTCGTCTAGCAATGGGTCTCTCACCACCAGGTGTCTCTGTTACAACAGGGGCTGGAGGAACTGTGAGGAGTAACGAGCAGCAGTGGCAGTCTGTGGGGGTTCTTCTCTGAGGGATATATCAAACCTGATTTATTCATTATGCACACAAACACAGATCTATGGTATGTGCAAGCGGACAGATATTAGAACAAGTATGAGTGGAGGGCCACCGTAGTGTCGGGGTCAGTTCAAGTGTGCATCGTGTTAACACAGTTGCTATGCAGTTATCTTTGCTGTGGCGTTGTGCGTGTGTGTGTGTGTGTGTGTGTGCGCTGGTGACTGTGCAAACGTCTCATGCCCAGTTCCCCAGTCACCACCACACAGAGAGACAGACAAGGTTATAAAAGAGTATGCTTCAATGTTTTAAAGCCAGTGGTTGGCATACACTCAGACCTGGCAGTGTGTTTCCGTGATTGTGTGGGTGTGTGTGTCTGTCTCACCATGGTGTTGTCATGGTATTTATGGAGGGGACGACAGAGAGAGAGGGGGGGAGGAACAGAGAGGGGATGGGAGAGACAGGGGGGGAACAGAGAGAAAGAGAGGATAAATAAAATAAAAAAATTGTCTGGCACGTCTCTGATGTTCTGTCTTTATTTTGAAGGAAAATAACATGATGAATTATGGATGAGTTATCAAGAGATAAATGAGGAGAGAACAGAGTGTGGGGCCCGGGGAACGACAAGGGGGAGCAGGAAGAAAGTGAAGTCAGGGAAACTGCATTGCATCAGTAATGGCTAGCCTCTCTCTCTCGCTCATCATGTTTAACACACCAGTGAGGTGAGAGACCTATTCCTGCAGCCATCCGTGAAATCTTCTGCCATGCGAGAGGGAGGAAAGAACCACTGAAATATTAGGGACAGACTACACAAAGAGGGGAGAGTAACACCCTAACACAAACACATTTACTCTCTCTCACAAACGCACACGCAAGCAGGCCCATATGTGCGAGAAAAAACCCCCACACAGATTTACTCCACAGCCACTGTAATCTGCTCCATGGAGACTCAGATCTGCAAGAATTACAGAGGAAGGGAAAGGAATACTAGCAGGAGGCAACAAGCTCTCTTCAAACATGATGATCCTGTTTCTCTAAGCCCTGACTCCTATCCATCCCTCTCTCAAGCCGAGTATCCTCACCTGACTTGTGACATTCCAGAAAGAAAAAAAAAGCTATGAATCCTTGAAGGAACACAAAACCACAGAGATACAGGTTGGACTCTTGTATTCAAACACATTTACAGAACATTTCAGCCTCATAAAAATCTAAAAATGGAAAGCATATTAGAAATCAATGAAGACATCTAAAAGGAAAGCTTGGTTCAGAGGCTACATCTGCGTGAGGCTCTGTTACGTTCATCAGAAAACAGAAGAAAAAGTAAGATAAACATTATTTTTTTGGTTTAAAGAAAAGAATCTCAGTCCACTTCAACATAATAAACTGCTCTCTCTGAAAGTTATGGTACAGACACACTCAAAAGCACACACATCAATTGTCCAGATGTCTTGTAGTCATGTCCAGCACACTGTAGTGTCATTAAATGTCTGTGTTTGCTGTACCTTTAATCTATGTCAAGGTCCCTGTATGTATGAGTGTGTGATCATTAGTGAGGGCAAACACACTTAGGGTGGTGATTATGCAACACACAAACACACACACACGATGATTATGTTTATGTTGTTGTGACTCATACAGCCTTAACCGCCTGTTATCTATCTTTTAACTCGAGTGAGTATGTGTGCGTGCATGCGCACGTGTCTTAAATTAACCACCAACATGCATCAGCCTACCAAACACTCCTCCACAACATACAGAGTGATGCACCATGGGGCACCAAGGCAAGGGGGAGATCGTCATATCACAGATAGAAACACAACGTAACATATCTAGAGTTGGCGCCCCTTCTTTTCAGATGTATTAAAAAGGATTGGAAACAAAACCAGAAATAAACCGTGATTCTCTCCTCACCTAGCTGTGAGGAGCAAAATGGCTACGTGTGTGTATGTGTCACTGTGTCAGTGTCACTGTGTGAGTGTGTGTGCGTGCGTGGGTGTTTAGCCCTTGGAGTTGATGGTTTAAACAGTATATTCTTGGCAAGGAAATCATCCAGGGATGCTGAGTCAAATGTGTCTTGTCAAATTGTTGTGTGCGATTTGAGCGGCTGGTGACGGCAGTCTTAACTCCTCTGTGTGTGTGTGTGTGTGTGTTTGTGTGTGTGTGTGTTTGTGTTCGCGTGTTGTGCGCACACTGTTGTGCACACACTGTTGTGCACACACTGTTGTGCATGTGTGTCATGTTTCTTTTCCATGGCATGTTTTGTACTCTGACTCGGTGAAGTGTGTTGGAAGTGCCTACACCATAATTACATCTATTCTGAAACAGGAATTCAAATTCAGGATTTCTTATTTCAACGTATGAACATCTACAACAAGTATGAGGCAGGGTTATTCCCAACACTTCAGGATAAGAATGCTCGGTTTCTCAGTACCATATTTCTCAGTACAGTATTTTTACAGCAGCACAGTAATTTGTCAGAATACAGTAAGCATGTGAGTACAGTGGAGAGATACAGTGGAGGGAAAGGATGACAGTTCAAGTCTGGGAGCTAGAGTACAGAAGCTTCCCTCAATCTAACCCTCTTCCATCTGATCCAGGACCTGTTATCCTTGTATCCCCTCTGATCTACAGCCTGATCGTTTCTGCTTAAGACAACTCCTTATGGTTGTCATACCAACCAGTCTGACTAACAGTACTTTACAGTAGTATTCTTTTCATCATTCTGTCTCTCTGTAAACATGTAATCTCTCGCCAATACATTCAGATTCCAATCTATTATCCTCCATGCCCGATTAACCATGAGAACTGGAGCTATATCAATATGTGATACAGGAGTATCAACAGCGTGACCAGATAGACTGTGGAATAGAAACATTGTCAATATTATATTATATATGTAGCACGCCTACAGATGTCGGATCTTAACTCTGACCCCTTTTTGTCACAGAAGGAGAATAATCCCGCAGCAAAAGCGGATTTGAATGTCTGAAGAATTCTTTTGAATCGCCGCCAGGGGATAACTGGAAGCGGCGTTCGTTTATTTGTCACGTTCGCTGAATACAACAGGTATTCATTCACCTTAGGGTGAAATGCTTACTTACAGGCTCTAACCAATAATAGTGCCAAAAAAGGTATTAGGTGAACAGTAGGTAGGTAAAGAAATAAAACAACAGTAAAAAGACGGGCTATATACAGTAGCGAGGCTATATAAGTAGCAGGGCTACATACATTGTACCTTAGACTGTAGTTCCGCTGGGCACCAGTTCAAGTAGTCTATGTAGGCTACCTGCAGGATACACCACATCTCGTGGGAATTCTTATGTGGATTATAATAAATGTGTCTTTTATTTTGTCAGGGAAAATCTTTTTATTTTTAAATATCAATAGTTTTATTATATGTTCAAGGCAAAAAATACAGTACATTTCCACTTCCCTTTAACTCCCCCAGCATCCCCGTCTTCCCAACACTGTTCTACCTCTACAATAAAAACTACAAAATTACGAACATGTAAAAAAATACCTTTAAGAAAGAATAAATCATTGGACAATAACAATTTGAGTGTGAGCACACGTCCAACATAAAACCTGATTAGGCTAAATACAAGGTTAAACTGATTCATAGAACATGAACAAATCTAGCAAGCAACAATATATGCTATGTTCCACAATTGAAAGAGAAAACCAACAAAGAAATAGAAAATAAACTCTGTATGCTGGAATTCAGGTCGAAGATTTTGAGTAGGAGATTAAACACTTCAGAGGACTTTTACGTCTCGAATACATTGCAAGTTTTCCCTTTGACTTTTGATTCACACACTGAATGAGTGTAAAAGTTCCACAATTGGATCGTTCATTTTTCAATTAATTTAGGCACACAAGTTAATGAAAGAAAAAAGAAATTCAAGAAGTAAAATGAATAGTCTGATTATTTTACACATCAAAGAAAAGTGTCTCAGCTCAACAACATTTTCTTTGGATAGGCTCAAATGCATATGCAACATCTTGACACCTTGACGAGATGAAATGTTAAAGCCATAGAATACAGGCTTTAAAATACATAATAAGGATAACTTCACATGCCGGCATCAAACTGAAAGTACAGTAGGCTTATGCTACTGTAGCCGGACCATAACTGCTTAGCAATGGAAATCTCACTAAAAGTAAGGGATATCCACACCAGACCATAACTATATTGTCTTCAGAAAGTATTCACACCCCATGACGTTTTCCACATTTTGTTGCGTTCAATACACAATACGTCACATTATGTCAAAGTGAGAAAAAAAAACAGACATGGAATATCCGTTTGAGCATGGTGAAGTTATTAATTACACTTTGGATGATGTATCAATACACCCAGTCACTACAAAGATACAGGCGTCCTTTCTAACTCAGTTGCTGGAGAGGAAGGAAACTGCCCCGGGATTAAAACATTTACAGAGTTTAATGGCTTGTGATAGGAGAAAACTGAGAATAGATCAACAACATTGTAGTTACTCCACAATAATAACCTAAATGAAAGAGTGAAAAGAAGGAAGCCTGTACAGAATACAAATATTCCAAAACATGCATCCTGTTTACAATAAGGCACTAAAGTAAAACTGCAAAAAATTTGGCTGAGAAATTAATTTTATGTCTTGAATACAAAGCATTATGTTTGGGGGAAATCCAACAAAACACATCACTGAGTACCACTCTTCATATTTTCAAGCATAGTGGTGGTTGCATCATGTTATGAGTATGTTTGTCATCGGGAAGGATACAAAATAAATGAACTGGAGCTAAGCACAGGTAAAATCCTGTAGGAAAACCTGGTTCAGTTTACAATCCAAAAGACAAGAGGAGACAAATTCACTTTTCTGCAGGACAATAGCCTGAAACACATGGCCAAATATACACTGGGTTTCTTACCAGGAACATTGAATGTTCATGAGATGCAAAGTTACAGTTGTAATCACTGCCAAAGGTGACTCTAACATGTATTGACTCAGGGGTGTAAATACTTGTGTATATTAAATGTTTCTGTATTTAATTTTCAATACATTTTTTAACATTTCTAAAAACATGTTTTCTCTTTGTCAATATTATGGGGTATTGTGTGTAGAGAGAGAAAAACAAAATCTATGTAATCAATTTTGAATTCAGCCTGTAAAACAACTAAATGTGGAACAAGTCAAGGCGTATGAATACCTTCGGAAGGTACTGTAAATAGCCTAACTATAAAACATGGGCGAGCATCCACACTGGAGGAAGGTTTATCGTTCTACAGTAGGCCTACATCTGTCAATCAACCGATGGCTCAAGTCAGCTCATCAACTCAGCCAGGGAAACACAAACAGTAGGCTATTATCGGTTCTCACACCTTTCATTACAGTATGTAACAATGAACAGGCTAACGGGTAGCATAAAGAGTGTATTAGAATATAATCAAAAAACAAGAGGCCTATTGCAAACCATTGATGGCACTAGATTATCGTCAGTTGATGTCTCGTTAAACCATCAATAACAGCTCAATTAACAGCTGATCTCAATTGCAACCATATTGGTTACCTCATTATTGCGCCCTAAAAGATGTCTGTGTTACCTTAGTCCTGCTTACAACCAAAGTCTTTCAAAGCCCCTAAAAAATAACTAATCCCTTTGAAAACAGCCTCTGTGGCATCAAAATGAGTCAGAAACATTTATTCTAGTGACAACATTGACTACAAACTGTAAATAGGATCATTTTTGACAAAGTTAGTCTCATCTAAAAAGGAGTTTGGAACCTGGGGGAGTCACAACGAGTAAATGTTGGGTTGGGTTTGGAACCTGGGGGAGTCACAACGAGTAAATGTTGGGTTGGGTTTGGATGACAATGTCCACGTTTACATGCACACCAATATCCCGCTATTTTCAGGATACTCAAGTATTCTGTTTTCTAAGTTGACGGATAGAAACATCATATCCCGTTTACAATAACCGTTTACAATAACCCGAAAAAGCTTGTATCCGGACATTACCTTTATTTGACTAGGCAAGTCAGTTAAGAACAAATTCTTATTTTCAATGACAGCCTAGGAACAGTGGTTTAACTGCCTGTTCAGGGGCAGAACGACAGATTTGTACCTTGTCAGCTTGGGGGTTTGAACTTGCAACCTTCAGGTTACTAGTCCAACGCTCTAACCACTAGGCTACCCTGCCGCCCGTATCTGGACATGAGAAACCCATATAAGTGATATGCTGATCTTAGACGGGATACTGTGGCATGTAAACTTCTTATCCCACTTACTGTTGTTTTTCACAGTCTGCGCAGGTTCAGTTTCGCATATCATGGGTGTTGGGTGATGATGTTGTTTCCATCTGATTGGAATATTATAATTTCCGACATTTGGTAAGCCATTTGTATGTCGGACTATAGTTAGATAGGACAGAAGAAAAGCTTCATGTAAGCCTAACTTGTTTCCCCAGAAGTCTCTACTAAATAAAGTAGTCCTCACCAGAATAATGTTTTACATTGATAGAATGAATGCATCAGTAATCTAGTTAACACAGGTAAAATTGTCTGTTTCATTTAGGGACCTGGGAGAAATAACAAAAATGTCCAAACAGTGGAAAAGTTGGTCCTGTGCAAAATGTCCAATGTCATCAGTTTGACTGGTTCTATGAAAATGAAAAAGCTGAGAAAATGATGAAAGACATCAGTTCATCTTGGGTGCATATTTTATGTGGTCGAAATACTGTCTGCTTGCATAACAGTGTCAAAGAAAGATAACACATTACATGCGCATTTGCATTTTCTCAAGAGATGCTGAAAAGAATCATATTTCTCCTCTCTTGTTCCCAAGACAAAATTAGCATTTGCTGTATAATCTTTCTGCAAGAAGTGCATAATTATATTATATATTATATGACGCTGCGTGAGAGGTTATAGGCCTATAGTCAGTGTCCATATTTCAGTTACCATTTAACCCATACAGTATGAACTTAAATGATGAATATTCTGTTTTATTCATGGTAATACACGTTCAAAGGAGCACGGCCTTGTGAGACTGAAAAGCCCTATATTGATGGACCATGCCTTCAGGATTAGGTTGGACAATGCATGCTTCCAGCAGGATGCACAGCCAAGCCAACTATGGTTTGCAAGCCCTACCGAATACTAGGGATACTAGGGACCCTAGTATCCTGCTGCCTAGTCACCTTACCCCTACCTATATGTACACATATACAGTGCATTCGGAAAGTACTCAGACCCCTTGACTTTTTCCACATTTTGTTACGTTACAGCCTTATTCTAAAATTGATTAAATCATTTTTTTTGTTCTCATAATACCCCATAATGACAAAGCAAAAACTGATTTGTAGAATTTTATGACATTTACATAAGTATTCAGACCCTTTACTCAGTACTTTGCTGAAGCAGCTTCGGCAGCGATGACAGCCTCAAGTCTTCTTGGGTATGACGCTACAAGCTTGGCACACCTATATTTGATGATTTTCTCCAATTCTTCTCTGCAGATCCTCTCAAGCTCTGTCAAGTTGGATGGGGAGTGTCACTGCACAGCTATTTTCAGGTCCCTCCAGAGATGTTAGATTGGGTTCAAGTCCGGGCTCTGGCTGGGCCACTCAAGGACATTCAGAGACTTGTACCGAAGCCACTCCTGCGTTGTCTTGGCTGTGTGCTTAGGGTCGTTGTCCTGTTGGAAGGTGAACTCTAGCCCCAGTCTGAGGTACCGAGCGCTGTGGAGCAAGTTTTCATCAAGGATTTCTTTGTACTTTGCTCAGTTCATCTTTGCCTCGATCCTGGCTAGTCTCCCAGTCCCTGCCGCTGAAAAACATCCCCACAGCGTGATGCCACCACCATGGTTCACAGTAGGAATGGTGCCAGGTTTCCTCCAGACGTGACACTTGGCATTCAGGCCAAAGAGTTCAATCTTGGTTTCCTTAGACCAGAGAATCTTGTTTCGTTATAATCATTGAACAGTGCTGAGAATGAAGTAAAACCACAAGTTCAAATCCCTATCTCCATCCATGGCTAATTTAGGAAAATTACCATTTTAGCTAGACGGCTAGCTAGTCACCGGAGGACAACACAACGAGATGCAACAATTCAAGTTTTTCTGTCAATGACGTATGCTCTCAATGGGATTTGATAGGAGTGACGATTTCCCCATTGACTGACCTTCATGTTTTAAAGTAATAATGGACTGTCATTTCTCTTTGCTTATTTGAGCTGTTCTTGGTCTTTTACCAAATAGGGCTATCTTCTATATAACCCCCCCTACCTTGTCATAACACAACTGATTGAATCAAACTCATTGAGAAGGAAATTAATTCCACAAATTAACTTTTATCAAGGCACACCTGTTAATTGAAACGCATTCCAGTTGACTACCTCATGAATCTGGTTGAGAGAATGCAAGAGTGCGCAAAGCTGTCATCGAGGCAAAAGGGTGGCTACTTTGAAGAATCTCAAAAATATTTTGATTTGTTTAACACTTTTTTTGGTTACTTCCATATGTGTTATTTAATAGTTTTGATGTCTTCACTATCATTCTACAATGTAGAAAATAGTACAAATAAAGAAAAACTATGGAATGAGTAAGTGTGCTTAGTGAATAACAGTGAGGTGTGTGTGTGTGTGTGTGTGTGTGTGTGTGTGTGTGTGTGTGTGTGTGTGATGACAGGACATGTGT
Source organism: Oncorhynchus kisutch (assembly GCF_002021735.2). NCBI lineage: Eukaryota > Metazoa > Chordata > Actinopteri > Salmoniformes > Salmonidae > Oncorhynchus > Oncorhynchus kisutch. Next base: position 8,776,906 of record NC_034202.2, on the reverse strand, counting down.
TGGTTCACTATGGATCTTTAGACTGGTACTGTATATTTTGGGAAGCCTGGCTTCCCTTGGCACCCATGAATAGAAACTACTGATTATATCTAAAGTGGACATTGCCATTGGCTGCACCACTGATTATACCTAAAGCGGACATTGCCATTGGCTGCACCACTGATTATACCTAAAGCGGACATTGCCATTGGCTGCACGGAGTCGCATTAACAGAAATCCCATGCAGCCTTGTTTACAAGTTCGGACACTGGAATTTGAGATGTACTATACATCTCGATGAGGATGATAGAAAGCCTCATTATTTAGTTTCATGATTTTAAATTATTTCTATATAGCGTACACTTCCTCGTTCTGAATTTCATAATTCAAGGGTGGCAGGTGTGGCTTCATGACAATGATTGCAAGAGCAGCTGCTCACCATTTGATGGCTCCGGTCCAGTTCCACCTCCAACAACGCCAAAGCATTGGCTATGCGGGTGTCTGCTTTCTCCGGTTAACGATTGATCCGATTGAACTCAGGCCTCTGTCCTTTTAATGTTACCCATTAAATACAAAAGTCTTTCAAATATTAGTGTCTGGTATGGTCTCTTTAAAAAAAAAAAAAGTCAATGTGTCTTTGAAATGTGTAAGTATTTTAAATGTGTAACTAAATCAAGTCAATCGGGTGGTTTGAATGATATGTGTCAGAAGGATGTGGGTGTCAGAAGGATGTGGGTGTCAGAAGGATGTGGGTGTCAGAAGGATGTGGGTGTCAGAAGGATGTGGGTGTCAGAAGGACGTGGGTGTCAGAAGGGTGTGTGCCAGAACCAAGCCCGCGCCTACACGGCACTGAAGGTATCAACCCTGACTGCTAGACCACCCCATGCCACAGTTGAACTACTCGATATTTGATTCGTAACCTTTTTGCCTATGTATTCGTTATCAGTCGCTCTCTTACGTGGCAGAACGCTCCATTCCTCACTACTCTCAATTTCACCTTAACATCTCATGTTATAGGCCTATGTGTGCAATTCGTTTTGATAGGCTACAGTAGGCTATAGTTTGTGTGTAGCCTACTGTACGGCTGCATTTCGGATACACTTGACACTTGTATGTCGGAGTGGACCAATTTCTATTTTTGTTATTAAGCTATATAAAACGTTATTTTCTCACATGTATAGGTTCATTTCAGATACATTTTTGTATATTTGAATGTTGGAGTAATAGGACCTATTACTACAGTAGCAGTAGGGGGAAATAAATACTGTCTGGTGCCTCAGTGTTTCAGCAAGCGAGAGAGGGACAAAAGAGTGATCAAATTCAAATCCGACATCTGTACTACAGTGGTGAGTTCATATCTGCACTGGGATCCTGTTCTAGTTCAGCACTCAGGGCCCAGGAGTTAGGGGCCAGGATTGTTTCTGGACCGGCCAAAGCTAACACATTAGCATGTAGCAGCAGTTACACACGATTGGCTCTAGTGAAGCAGGAAACTGCCTGGCGTTAAGATCCAAACAGGCCTCAATGTCTGGAGCAGGAGCCAATGAGAAGGGCTGAGGTGATTATATCCTGAACACACACCTAAGAGGGTTTACACACACACACACACACACACACACACACACACACACACACACACACACCAAAGCCAATACTAATTTTATACATGAGCAATATGGTTGGATCATTAAAATCAGAGCTAACAAAAACTCTCCATATATAAAATGACAGATGCACAACATCAAGCTGGAGCCTTGGCACTTTCACCACAAATGGAAAGAAGAAGTGGAATCTTGTTTTACTTTTAGACAAAAATATAAAAATCATGGTATATATTTTTTTTTACATCCATTTCCACTGTTCTGTACAATCATAAATTATTGATGAAGATCTACAGTAGGCCAGCCAGCCAATCAGCCAGTCGGCCACCCAGACAGATAACAGTAGACCAGCCAGACAGTCAGTAGACCAGACAGCCAGTCCGGTCAGCCAGCTCTTGCAGATCTGTCTGCAATGCGTAAGCAACATCAGGGACTCTCTCTCTCTCCTCCCCTCTCTCTGTCTCTTTCATCAGCATGTCTCAGACTGATCTCTGATTACTGAACAGCTCACAGGGAGACAGCGACTGAGAGGGAGGGCTGTCAGTGTCAACAGGGTTATTCTGATGTTAGACAGACAGCTGTCATATCAGCTCAAGGCAGCCCTGAGTTTGGAATTGTCTGACTGACTGACTGACTGACCGTCTGTCCATCCATCCATCTGACTGGCGTGACAGCAGCTTAACACCCTAGGATGATGTCAAACTCTGGTGACGACAATTCTTCTGGGAACAAACTGACTTAGTTCAGAAATACCCCGTCACCATGGAAACAGAGCCCACACGTCCCTGGGTCTGTCACTCTGTCGCAGTCTCTCCAGCTGTGTGCTACCTAGCGTAGCTGCATGTGTGCACTCTGTCGCAGTCTCTCCAGCTGTGTGCTACCTAGCGTAGCTGCATGTGTGCACTCTGTCGCAGTCTCTCCAGCTGTGTGCTACCTAGCGTAGCTGCATGTGTGCTACTCTGTCCACGAGCTGCTCCGTTGATTAGCTGTATGGATCTGTTCGTTCATTTTTATTTTAGCTAAGTGCATACATCAGTCCTGTATAGTCTGCTCGGCCTGCAATGCTTTATAGGAATTCAGAAATGGAGTGAACCTCATGGAAACTGGGGCCAACTAGCTCTGTCTGTCCAGCTGCTTATTTCCACTCTGTCTCTCTTTAGCATCAGCCGCTAGCTCTGTCCAGTAGCGTTAGCTGCTCTATGCCAGCTCTGTTCATTTGAGGGTTTGTCTGTTTGCTGCTTACTTGATATGAACTGTATCCTTGTTGTTTACACCCTGTCTGACAGCTGTACACGCTACACTACTCAGTAGAAAGTAGTGTAGCGTGGCTAGACTCTGTTGGCTAGACGTTAGCTGCGTATGCTAACACTGGGCTCGGCCCGTGGAGGCAGCGCGGTGCTCATTGACCCTGCCCGGTTCAGCGTTGACATCTTGGTTATCCCCTCGCTGCCGACGGTAGAGAGCGGGAAATTCTCATAGCTCTCTGGCGCCCCCAAGCCACAGTGGCAGCGCTGCAGCTGAACCTTCAACTCCTTTTGAAAGTTACTGTTCAGGAAGCCGTACACCTGTGTGTGTGTGTGTGTGTGTGTGTGTGTGTGTGTGTGTGTGTGTGTGTGTGTGTGTGTGTGTGTGTGTATGCAGAAAAGGTGTTAATGTACAGCACCAGCACATGTTTGTAATGACATTTCCATTTCCAACATTTGTATCAATACAGTTGAGTTGAATAAAAATGAAGTTAATTTAATTTCAATTCAGTTAAGTTCAATTGTAGTCCAGTCCACTCACCACAGGGTTGACACAGGTGGAGGCCATTGCAGTGAGGTGGCAGGCAGAGAACAAAGCATCGTGCTGGCAGGCGGGCAGCACCTGGTGGTGCCAGTCGAATATCGTGTTGAACACATTGAGCGGCAGCCAGCAGAGGGCGAAGGCAGCTACGATGGCCGCCAGCATAGCATTGATCCTCTGGGCTCCTCGGGCATTCCGGATCCGCTCCACCATGTCCCTGGATGGGAGAAACAAAGGAATGGACTTGGGGGGGGGCCACAGGAACGGACTAGATGGATGGGATTTATACCACACTATACCAGGTACTCATGAACTTCATTAACATTTACTCATTAACTGTTCACTGTCTATCCACTTTGAAAATCATTGGACTACTACTGCACTCATTCATTTATTTCATTCTCCAATTCACCATTGGTAATTAATTGACTACCATTCATTGAATCCTGTCCTGATGTATTACCTGCGTCTGAGTAAGCAGACTCATTCGTCTTCAACTTTTCTTCACAATGACTCCATTGACTATGAACGACTCATTAATTTGCCAATTCTTTGACTGTCCTGTGTGTGTGTGTGCCTGCTTGTGTGTGTGCGTGTGTGTGTGTGCCTGCTTGCGTGTGTGCGTGCATGTGTGGGTCACCTGCGTCGACGTAGGCGTAGGAAAATGCGGAGGTAGCAGAGCAGCACCAATAGCAGGGGGACGCAGTACTGGAACAGCAGCAGGAAGGTGGTGTAGGCCAGACGGTGTCTATCTGTCGGCCATTTCTCCATACAGATCACATGGTCTCTGAGGAGAGAGAGAGAGGAAGAGAGAGAGAGAGAGAGAGAGAGTGCTACATCTGGCATGCACAATCAAACACACACACACACTAACCTGAAGGGGTTGGCGGGCAGTGTGAGGTTCTGGAAGGGATCGTCAGTCAGAATGTTGTAGGATAGGAAGGGGAGGGATATTAAGCAGGCGACCAACCAGGTGAGACCTACGGCCAGGTAGGAGTGGCCTGCTGCTGGGGACCAGCCAGTAGGGTGCAGGATCAACTGATGGCGCTCCAACGCAATCAACACCAGGGAGAATATAGACACCGTCACTGACACACACTGTACAAACGGAGTGACCTGAGAGGGAAGAGAGGAGATATATGAGGGAGAAGAGAGGGAGCATGAGGAGAAAAAAAAGATTACAGACAAACAAACACGGAACGGTTATCCAACAAACATACAGGCGCAGGAACTGCGTTCTCACCTTGCAGAGTGCCTCCCCCAATACCCAGCGGTCCATCAGAGTGTAGATGACGGTGACTGGCAGACACACCACACACATCAGGATGTCCGAGCAGGACAGGTTGGCGATCAGAATGTTGGTGACGTTACGCAGCTCCTTCTGCCGCCCAATGATGAACACCAGGCCCACGTTGCCTAGTAACCCCACCGCGATCACCGTGCTGTAGGCCACAATAAGGAATGTGGCCCCGCACACCGAGGGCGGGCACTGGCCTGACTCGGACCAATCAGTGGTCTCCCAGATGCCAGGGGAGCTGCTGTTATTGGTCATGGTGGAAGAAGGGCTTTGGAGGCTGTTAGAGGGTGCTTACTGAACTCCCTCTGAGGGGGTAGAGACTGGGAGTTGATGGGGGGCTCGAGTTCAAGGCGGTGTAGAGGGGTACAGGGTGATGGGGTAGACAGGCTGTTATAGTCTTTCTATACCCTTCTCAGTTGGCCACAGCTGGTTGGTCGTCATGTCGCTAGAGTCACCGTGATTGGCTGTCCGAGTCTGCTAATCACTTTGATTGGCTGAGCCCACTCCCTCGGTCTGCTGGAGACACTGTGACTGGTTTGGCTCAGGATCAGCTCAAAGTCTCTATATGTAAAACAGACAATAGAAGATAATCTCAGTCTATTTACTGTGTAAGAGAATAATCCACAAATAAAAAAACTAAAAGGCAGGGGATGGAGGAAAAGGGAATATAGCATTCGAAAAGACCATAAGAAGGAGAATGTAGAGAAGATGAGAGAACATGTGAAAAGAGAATATAGCATTCGAAAAGACCATAAGAAGGAGAATGTAGAGAAGATGAGAGAACATGTGAAAAGAGAATATAGCATTCGAAAAGACCATAAGAAGGAGAATGTAGAGAAGATGAGAGAACATGTGAAAAGAGAATATAGCATTCGAAAAGACCATAAGAGAGAACATGTGAAAAGAGAACAGGAGATGAGAGGAGAGAAGAGACTAGAAGAAAGGAGAGGACAAGAGGATGATGAAAAAGGAAAAGAGAGTTTAGATGAAGACAGGGAAGATATGAGAAGGGTTGAGATTCGAAAAAAAGAAGTTGAAAAAAGTTGAACAGAAAAAGAGAGAAGAGGGGGATAACTAATAAGAAGACGATAAGAGGGAGGAAAGGCTTTCATTGTCCACTATATATAAGAATGTCCACTTAATATGCATAAAATGTATTAAGTCTCTAGCCAGTGTTGAAGAGCTCAGGGATAGATATTAAAGGAGGAGAAAGTAGAGGGGAGACTATAATTATGTCGGTCTATCTTCCCTCAAGAAAGCAGGTCTCTGTTTAACGCTGTGTGACTGACAATTACTACAGATTCTCTCTCACTGTCTCTCTTTTCCTCTCTCATTCTCTCATCTTTATTTCTTTGTCTCCCTCTTTGTCTGTCTCCCTCACACCACTGTAACCATCTTATCATCTCTCTTTCCTCAGAACATCTTTCATGTCTTTTGTTTCTTCCTTTTTTCCCCAGCAGGTTACACACACACACACACACACACACACACACACACACACACACACACACACACACACACACACACACACACACGAACACACACACGAACGCGCAAGCACACACACACACACACACGAACGCACACGCAAGCACACACAAAGCTAAATGCTGGAAAGCAACAGTCATTTCTGGCTCATTTGTGTGAAAGAGAGAATGCAGCTCAGATGAGGCATGTAGTCATGCAATCATACATACACTACCCATTAGGACAGGAAACAAGCACACACACAGGAGAGGAGAGATGTGGGCAACTATAGCTAGACTGGGAACACACACAGATGCAAAAACGAACACAGACACACACACTGCCCTCAGGTTAATGGTGTTAGTTACTGGCTCCTCTGATGAGATTAAACATTAGAGACAAATGGCTTAATATGACCCTAAAATAAGTGTGTGTGTGTGTGTCTGTATGCGTGTGTGCATGCGTGCATACATGCACGCCCGTGTGTCTCCTTCGATTAGTCTAGACAGTTGTAGTAGATACATGCAACAGTATAGCTATGGCTCGACAACATAAACATAGAGTAGGCTGTAGAACAGAGATAAACTCTAGTAGAATGTTCCCTGATCTGAAATCCCTGGCCTCTCTAAAAATACCAATGCGCTCCCAGACACATTTAATAAACACACGCATGCATGCTCGGATGCACACAAACACACGTGCATATAAAACACACACGCGCGCGCAAGTATGAACATTCACGTGCACACACGCGCTGTACGTAAGCAACCACAGTGAGCGTTTCTGCCCTCTACTTTATCTGGTTCTTTACGCTCTCCCTCAGGCCAGCGGTGTCCTGGTTTGAGAAAGCTGTTTGATTAAACCTACTTTGAAAAGACAATACATCATGTTTATGACACCGCCTCATTAACTCAGACACTTATCGCTAACACTAATCAGGAAAAACAACGTTAATATCTCTCTTCTGTTTTGCTAGCTACTCTCTACTGGGTCTTTTTACTGTGCTGTGAATATTTTGCTGGCAAATGACCAGTCGCTTTCATCAAGAATTAACACTCCCCCGCCTCTTCCCTCACTCCCTCCCTCCTGTCGTCCACTGTCTCCCCTATCTTTTACCACCAATTCCTTATTTTCTGTCTCTCTTTAACTCCCTCCTGCTTCTCTCTCTCCCTCTCCGTTCTCTCTTCCTAACCCCTCTCTCTCTCTCTCTCTCTCTCTCCCCATTCTATTTCTGTCTGACGATATTGTTCAGTCATTAAAGCAGCAGGTAGGGGTTGATGAGCAGCATACGGCTGGTTTATTATAGAAGGTAGAAAACAAACCAGTGATTTCAATCAGATTTGTCTGTCTGAAGAACACGTCTCAGTCTCACCAAGCGTCTTTCTTAATGTGTGTGCAAGACAAGAGTCTTGAGTCACTCAGTGGAAACAATTTATCCAGCGGAAGACAATAATCAAGCAAATATCCTCCATCCAACATCCCCCAGAACTCCCTGCTTGGATAAAACAACGAACCCTGTCACACAGACACACACACTAGTGTTTGTGTCTCCATAGGTGTTCTAGTGGAATAGGACATGGAGGGCTCTATTTAAACAAACCTATCTCAGTAGGTAATTCTAATCGCAGGAGGTAGTGTCACGTTCTGACCTTAGTTCTTTTGTTATGTCTTTGTTTTAGTATGGTCAGGGCGTGAGTTGGGTGGGTTGTCTATGTTAGTTTTTCTATGATTTGCTATTTCTGTGTTTGGCCTGGTATGGTTCTCAATCAGAGGCAGCTGTCAATCGTTGTCCCTGATTGAGAACCATATTTAGGGAGCCTGTTTTCTATTGTGTTTTGTGGGTGATTATTTTCTGTCTCTGTGTATGTCAACAGACAGGACTGTTTAGTTTCGTATCATTCTCGTTGTTATTTTTGTTTTAGTGTTCTGAGTTGAATAAAAATCGTCATGAACATGTACCACGCTGTGCTTTGGTCCGATCCGTGCTACTCCTCGTCAGAGGAAGAGGACGAGCGTTACAGGACTATACAGTGGGGAGAACAAGTATTTGATCACTGCCGATTTTGCAGGTTTTCCTACTTACAAAGCATGTAGAGGTCTGTAATTTTATCATAGGTACACTTCAACTGCGAGAGACGGAATCTAAAACAAAAATCCAGAAAATCACATTATGATTTTTAAGTAATTAATTTGCATTTCATTGCATGACATAAGTATTTGATACATCAGAAAAGCAGAACTTAATATTTGGTACAGAAGCCTTTGTTTGCAATTACAGAGATCATACGTTTCCTGTAGTTCTTGACCAGGTTTGCACACACTGCAGCAGGGATTTTGGCCCACTCCTTCATACAGACCTTCTACAGATCCTTCAGGTTTTGGGGCTGTCGCTGGGCAATACGGACTTTCAGCTCCCTCCAAAGATTATCTATTGGGTTCAGGTCTGGAGACTGGCTAGGCCACTCCAGGACCTTGAGATGCTTCTTACGGAGACACTCCTTAGTTGCCCTGGCTGTGTGTTTCGGGTTGTTGTCATGCTGGAAGACCCAGCCACGACCCATCTTCAATGCTCTTACTGAGGGAAGGAGGTTGTTGGCCAAGATCTCGTGATACATGGCCCCATCCATCCTCCCCTCAATACGGTGCAGTCGTCCTGTCCCCTTTGCAGAAAAGCATCCCCAAAGAATGATGTTTCCACCTCCATGCTTCATGGTTGGGATGGTGTTCTTGGGGTTGTACTCATCCTTCTTCTTCCTCCAAACACGGCAAGTGGAGTTTAGACCAAAAAGCTCTATTTTTGTCTCATCAGACCACATGACCTTCTCCCATTCCTCCTCTGGATCATCCAGATGGTCATTGGCAAACTTCAGACGGGCCTGGTCATGCGCTGGCTTGAGCAGGGGGACCTTGCGTGCGCTGCAGGATTTGAATCCATGACGGCGTAGTGTGTTACTAATGGTTTTCTTTGAGACTGTGGTCCCAGCTCTCTTCAGGTCATTGACCAGGTCCTGCCGTGTAGTTCTGGGCTGATCCCTCACCTTCCTCATGATCATTGATGCCCCACGAGGTGAGATCTTGCATGGAGCCCCAGACCGAGGGTGATTGATCGTCATCTTGAACTTCTTCCATTTTCTAATAATTGCGCCAACAGTTGTTGCCTTCTCACCAAGCTGCTTGCCTATTGTCCTGTAGCCCATCCCAGCCTTGTGCAGGTCTACAATTTTATCCCCGATGTCCTTACACAGCTCTCTGGTCTTGGCCATTTTGGAGAGGTTTGAGTCTGTTGGAGTGTGTGGACAGGTGTCTTTTATACAGGTAATGAGTTCAAACAGGTGCAGTTAATACAGGTAATGAGTGGAGAACAGGAGGGATTCTTAAAGAAAAACTAACAGGTGTGTGAGAGACGGAATTCTTACTGGTTGGTAGGTGATCAAATACTTATGTCATGCAATAAAATGCTAATTAATTACTTAAAAATCATACAACATGATTTTCTGGATTTTTGTTTTAGATTTATGTCTCTCACAGTTGAAGTGTACCTATGATAACAATTACAGACCTCTACATGCTTTGTAAGTTGGAAAACCTGCAAAATCGGCAGTGTATCAAATACTTGTTCTCCCCACTATAGGTTCCGGAGTGTGTCAGAAATATTTGAGAAAGTGCTCCATGGCGAAATATGTGTTGTGAATTTATGGTATTTTATGTATTGCCTTGGAATCAACTCCAATTCCAATGCTAGTGCGTTATAGTCAGTTAAATTGCTTACAGAAACTAAATAACAAAATGTAGACCTATCTATGCTAAATATGTTCACTTGAACCCATTTGCAGTCCACATTGTTCTAAGTAAATGCATGGCCTCAATAGCATGCACACTGATATATATGGCGGCTACTGTAAATTGCATTATGGTTGAGCATGGCCATGCCAAACAGTGTCAATAAGCGAGATTAAATTCATTATTGATAAGGCATAAAAAGAACAAAATTCTCAATCAAATTCTAAACAACACAACTTGTTTTAAATAGGCTAAGCAACACTTACAGGCATCATCATTTCTCCCCGTGGGCATATACTATTACCTTTTTAATGCATATCCAAAATGTTCACAGTAGCTGGACAAAGATCCAATATAAAGAGAAAGGGAGAATGTCCACTCACCGTTATACTGCTCCCAAATAGGCCTGTGTTTTATGAACATAATTGCAACCATTTTACAGATCAGATCGCATTCACACACCTCCAGAAGTTGCATTGCAAGTGTGCCACGGACCTTGTCACCATAAAACCAGGAAGGTGAATCCTAATAGGTTTGGTTGTAATAACATTAAACGAAAAACAAGCAGTTTTTTAAAATGTCAAATGTAATGATAAAAAAGACACACATTACTGTTGAACCAGTCTTTGTTATAATAGGCCTAATAACATACTGACCAGACCGGAAACGTGGCGCGAGCGTCGCAAAATCATTTTAGAAATCCATGTTATTCAATTATTGAGACTGCGTTTCCAAGGGCTGAAATAGAAGTCATTCCTATTTCTGACGCAGATCACGCTGCAAGTCCTGCCTCTCCCATCTCCTCATTGGTTTATAGAAATAGGCACTCACGTGCCATCTCCTCATTGGTTATACCCACGTGGGTGATTGAAAGATGAACTTTGTTGCCGGTTGTGGTGGTAACACAATGAAAGTTTAGATGGATCACCATATAAGTTCAAAGATGAAAAAACCTGGAAGGAGGAGGATGACTAGAAATGATTCGGTTGGCCGTTTTATGTGTGGATTAATTGTCGGAGTAGAGGACCTTGTGCATTTCAGGTAAAATAACAACTCAATGTTTATATCCCAGGACAAATTAGCTAGCAAGTGCAAGCTAGCTAGCTAAATTGCCATACATGTTTAATGCTTTTCGACCTGTCCCCAAATTAATGTCATTGGTTCAGAGTTTGTTTTGATATTTTGACCTGTGTGTCGTGATCGCGTTTGGTGTGGGGGGGCAAAATAAATTTGTGCACGTGCTCTATCAGCCGGTTTGGGTTCCGTGTTACAGATAACTTCTAAATACGAGGTTCACCGGTATTCACCAAGGTACTTATCGCTCATTTCATAATGGGCATGGACACGTGCCTACATCATGGAGGGTTTTTTACGCACGTCCAAAACGGGAACTGCATGGCTAAAATATTGTGGGCCTACCTCTCCTTTCTAACTTAAGCGGTCTTCGGAGCCAAACCCATTATCGACAGTCTTGATTACTTTGAGATTGGGCAGAAAAAAAGGATTCATTGTGAGGAGGGGAGGCTATGCTTGGATTTTTTTTAAATGTAGGTTTCTAAATACGAAGTATACAGGCACCAAAAGCACATTGGGCTACTCTTGTTTCATGCACATATGGGCAGTGGCTTCACAGCCGAATAGTCTGAATAGTCTGGTTCATGCCATAACCAACTGTTACCGCTAAAACCAGCTTTTGGTTGGTCTAATATATTCGATCAGCGCTGTCTGAAATGAGTACTTTGGAACATGCTTTTAAGGACACACCTCAAATATTTCCACCACACCTATCTGAGCGCAAGCGAGCTGATATGAGACAGGTAAATTACTGAACCTGGCGTTAGGGCTGGAAAATATTAGGGCTGGAAAATACCAGTGCACCAGTTTTTACATGACAAAATTACAAACTAACATGCGTTTGACACTAGAGCCGCCTTAACCCCAGCCGAGTATTCTCTCTCAAACGGTAGAATACTGACACCTCCCCTCTTTTCTCCTTCCATCTCCTCTCATAACCCCTCTTCTCTTACATTTTAGTCACTGGGCGAAAACGGTCCATTACAGGGGATATCTTTACATGACATGTTTTTTATATAATATATATATATATATATATATTTATATTCTAAAGAATACAGATTTCCATATTTTGAGTTTTGTGGATATGCACCATATCCTGAAAAAAATCTCAAACCAGATATGTCCTTTAAACATATATGATATTGGGATTACTCTGAATATCACACATGGACATTTCCTACAGCTGGACATGGACTCATTCAATATTCTGTGTCATGACTGTACTGTGAGGATCCGAATGGGTCAGATCAATTTGCTGGTGGATGGGATTATTTAAGATACTATTGGAAGTGTTTTCGGATGTTTTCGGAAGATAGGCAGGGACTCTGTTGTCCTAGCTTCAGGGGGAAGTTGGTTCCACCATTGGGGTGCCAGAACAGAGAAGAGCTTGGACTGGCGTGAGCAGAATCTGGGATGGGAGGGCCAAGAGACCAGAGGTGGTAGATGAAGTGCTCGGATCGGGGTGTGTAGGGTTTGAGCATAGCCTGAAGGTAGGGATGGGGCTATGATCCTCTTCCTAACTCTCCTCTCCTAACCCCTTCTTCTCTCCTAACCCCATTTCTCTCCTAACCCCTTCTTCTCTCCTAACCCCTTCTTCTCTCCTAACCCCTTCTTCTCTCCTAACCCCTTCTTCTCTCCTAACCCCTTCTTCTCTCCTAACCCCTTCTTCTCTCCTAACCCCATTTCTCTCCTAACCCCATTTCTCTCCTAACCCCTCTCCCCTCCCCTCCCCTCCCCTCCCCTCCCCTTTTCTTTCCCACTACATCCCTAATGACTTGAGTATCTCACAGCAGGCTGCCTCAGGGCTGGATTAATGCAGGGGTTTACCGGGGCTGAAGCCCCTGGGCCCAGGCCTGTGGGGGGCCTGTCATTCCAAATAGTGTCCACCTGCCAAAAGGTGTCTCCCCATGCCTCACAATGGGATTCAATGAGTTCTAGCTTCTGTTGCTAGGGCTGTTTCTAGAACTTGCAAAATTCTGACCGGTCTACATAATGAACCAAAGCATCCGTTGCTCTGCTGGTTGCTTGGCTCCATTTTACCTAGCGGTCATGGAGGACAGAGGACGCGGGCAGTTCTAGTTCTATTTCACCTCATCAGCGCTCGCTCAGTCTGCGCAAAATTATTAGCTCAGAATTGCTCCCCAAGGACAGTGTTTTTGACGGCGACTAACTGTTACCTGCTACCTACTGCTTCGGAGGACCGAGAAGACTGGAAAGAGAACATTCTTTCTTTACCATATAAATGCCTTTATATAAGAAAATATTGTTAAATAGGAAGAAATAATTTGAGCTGTTTTCAGATTGACGTTGCTAGCTAATGTACTTATTTAGCTCAGCCTGCCTAGTCAGCTAGCCAGCTACTAAGCTCGTCAGCTAGCTAGCCAGACAGTTTTATTTAGCTAACGTTAGCTAGCTAACTAACTGTTACTGTAGATTTCTGTTTGTATGTAACTTGCACCTCAATTATTTTCTTTTATCTTTCCAACCAGGCGAAGTACTATGAAGACACCCCGGATCTTGACAACAGAAATTCACAATTCAGGGTAACGTTAAGCAGTTAACTTCTATTAGATAACCGGAAGGATTTAGCTATGTACAACCATTTTTCAACAACCATTTTCCATCTAGCTAGTTGGTCATCTACATGTTGCTAGCTATACATGCAGTAAGTTATATGTCTGTCATATTGTGGTATCGAGTTATAAGTTAAACCTGATCAATCAAATGGATAGGTGGAAGCAATTATGGTAATTCCAACTGCCCTTAACTACGTCTCTTAGCTAGACTACACAAACAGAGAGAGGTGGGGGGGGATGAGAGAGAGAGTGGAAGACAGAGAGAGACGGAGAGAGAAACAGAGAGAGAAAGACAGCAGTGCACTGTACTTAGACTTGAATATTTCAACAACTCTTCTCTTCCAACTTGTTAGGCAATCACATGTACGGGGGAAGGATGGCCAGCCACACAGGAGGTTGATTTTCACTAAGGACTAGAAGGAGGCTGTGCTGACCGAAATGCATGCTTGCCATTTTGGAGTGAAGCGCATGATTGCCAAAATAAACCTACGCTTCTTCTGTTGTGGGATTGTCAAGGATGTGGGCAGCTGGGCAAGTGAAATAACAATCACATTCTAATACATCTGAAATTATTTCAATGACTGTCATAATCAAAGAACACACAATGTTTGAAGTTGTCACTTTGTGCTTAAAAGGTCAGTACCCTGTCTAGCCTACCAGAAGTTTGAGAGGGTGTAGACTGTGGCGCTGGAGTTGAAGCCCATCAGTTGTTTCACCATGGCACATGATCGGTAAGTGGCACAATTCACATTTTGCCCTGATACGTTGTTTTGTAATGGTTGCTTTATTTGACCACAGCAGAGTTCAATACTATAGAATGGGTGTGTGTCAGTATCCTTACAAATATGAACATCTGCATACTGTACGACACAGATATGGGTAAGAATGATGTAATCTTCTATCTAATACTTTAAATATTAGGGCGTGGACCTCATCGGACCCTTCATGGAATCCAGGAATGGAAACAGTTGGTGTCTGACGACGACCGATCGCTTTAACAAGTGGGTGGAAGCAATACACATTAAGCTCAGTAAAGGAAGAGAATGTGCTTAACTCTAAATTCCCTTCTGTAACCCATTAAGGGTGCTTGGAACCAAAAATGTTTTCTGGTTTTGTGTGATACCTATCAAGGATGAGACTGGCGAGGCCACCTCCAAGGCGACGATGGACATCTTCAACACCCACGGTTTTAGGCTGAGTTCATCTTGAGTGACCGAGGTCGTGAACTCTGGAACAAGGCACAGATGTTATAGGTTATATTCTGTCACCAACGGTTTGTTTTGTTTCTCTTTTTAAATGTGTTTTTCTATGGTACATAGTCAGACATACACTACATGACCAAAAGTATGTGGACACCTGCTTGTCGAACATCTCATTCCAAAATCATATGCATTAATATGGAGTTTGTCCCCCCTTTGCTGCTATAACAGCCTCCACTCTTCTGGGAAGACTTTCCACTCAATGTTGAAACATTGCTGCGGGAACTTAATTCCATTCAGCCACCTGAGACGTAGTGAGGTCGGGCACTGATGTTGGCCGATTAGGCCTGGCTCACAGTCGGCGTTCCATTTCAAATCAAAGGTGTTCGATGGGGTTGAAGTCAGGGCTCTGTGCAGGCCAGTCAAGTTCTTCCACACTGATCTTGACCAACCATTTCTGTATGGACCTCGCTTTGTGCTCGGTGGCATTGTCATGCTGAAACAGGAAAGGGCCTTGCCCAAACTGTTGCCACAAGTTTGGAAGCACAGAATCATCTAGTATGTCATTGCATGCTGTAGCGTTAAGAAGCCGGTTGGATGTACTGCCAAATTCTCTAAAACAACATTGGAAGCGGCTTATGGTAGAAAAATGTACATTCAATTCTCTGGCAACACCTCTGGTGGACATTCCTGCAGTCAGCATGCCAATTGCACGCTCCCTCAAAACCCGAGATATCTGCACATTTTAGAATGGCCTTTTATTGTGCTGTGTCCCCAGCACAAGGTGCATCAGTGTAATGACCATTTCAGGGATTTTCTTTATTTTTACTATTTCCTACATTGTAGAATAATATTGAAGACATCAAAACTATGAAATAACACATGGAATCATGTAGTAACCAAAAAAGTGTTCTTCAAATTAGCCACACTTTGCCTTGATGACAGCTTTAAACACTCTTGGCATTCCCTCAACCAGCTTCATGAGGTAGTCACCTGGAATTCCTTTAAATTCTGTCTCAGCCTCCAGTATTTATGCTGCAGTAGTTTATGTGTCGGGGGCTAGGGTCAGTTTGTTATATCTGGAGTACTTCTCCTGTCCTATTCGGTGTCCTGTGTGAATCTAAGTGTGCGTTCTCTAATTCTCTCCTTCTCTCTTTCTTTCTCTCTCTCTCTCGGAGGACCATGCCCCAGGATTACCTGACATGATGACTCCTTGCTGTCCCCAGTCCACCTGGCCGTGCTGCTGCTCCAGTTTCAACTGTTCTGCCTTCTTATTATTCGAACATGCTGGTCATTTATGAACATTTGAACATCTTGGCCATGTTCTGTTATAATCTCCACCCGGCATAGCCAGAAGAGGACTGGCCACCCCACATATGCTCTCTCTAATTCTCTCTTTTTTTCTCTCTCTCAGAGGACCTGAGCCCTAGGACCATGCCCCAGGACTACCTGACATGATGACTCCTTGCTGTCCCCAGTCCATCTGACCGTGCTGCTGCTCCAGTTTCAACTGTTCTGCCTTATTATTATACGACCATGCTGGTCATTTATGAACATTTGAACATCTTGGCCATGTTCTGTTATAATCTCCACCCGGCACAGCCAGAAGAGGACTGGCCACCCCACATAGCCTGGGTCCTCTCTAGGTTTCTTCCTAGGTTTTGGCCTTTCTAGGGAGTTTTTCCTAGCCACCGTGCTTCTACACCTGCATTGCTTGCTGTTTGGGGTTTTAGGCGGGGTTTCTGTACAGCACTTTGAGATATCAGCTGATGTACGAAGGGCTATATAAATACATTTGATGTGATTTGAATTAACAGGTGTGCCTTGTTAAAATATCATTTGTAGAATTTCTTTCCTTAATGCGTTTGAGCCAATTTGTGTTGTGACAAGGTAGGGGTGGTTATACAAAAGAAGCCCTATTTGGTTAAAAAAATTATATATATCCATATTATGACAAGAACAGCTCAAATAAGAAAAGAGAAATGACAGTTCATCATTACTTTAAGACATGAAGGTCAGTCAATGAGGAAAATTTCAAGAACTTTTAAAGTTTTTTCAAGTGCAGTCGCAAAAACCATCAAGCGCGATGATGAAACTGGCTCTCATGAGGAACGACACAGGAAAGGAAGACCCAGAATTACCTCTGCTGCAGAGGTTAAGTTCATTGGAGTTACCAACCTCAGAAATTGCAGCCCAAATAAATGCTTCAAGTAACAGACACATCTCAACATCAACTGTTTAGAGGAGACTGTGTGAAACAGGCCTTCGTGGTGGTACCACAGCATTCTGAGCGATACGCCATCCCATCTGGTTTGCTTTTCAACAGGACAATGACCCAACATACCTCCAGGCTGTGTAAGGGCTATTTGACCAAGAAGGAGAGTGATGAAGTGCTGCATCAGATGACCTGGCCTCCACAATCACACGACCTCATCCCAATTGAGATGGTTTGGGATGAGTCGGACCGCAGAGTGAAGTAAAAACAGCCAACAAGTGCTCAGCATACAGTGGGGCAAAAAAGTATTTAGCCAGCCGCCAATTGTGCAAGTTCTCCCACTTAAAAAGATGAGAGAGGCCTGTAATTTTCATCATAGGTACACTTCAACTATGACAGGCAAAATGAGAAAAAAAATCCAGAAAATCACATTGTAGGATTTTTTATGAATTTATTTGCAAAATATGGTGGAAAGTAAGTATTTGGTCAATAACAAAAGTTTATCTCAATACTTTGTTATATACCCTTTGTTGGCAATGACAGAGGTCACACGTTTTCTGTAAGTCTTCACAAGGTTTTCACACACTGTTGCTGGTATTTTGGCCCATTCCTCCATGCAGATCTCCTCTAGAGCAGTGATGTTTTGTGGCTGTTGCTGGGCAACACAGACTTTCAACTCCCTCCAAAGATTTTCTATGGGGCTGAGATCTGGAGACTGGCTAGGCCACTCCAGGACCTTGAAATGCTTCTTATGAAGCCACTCCTTCGTTGCCCGGGCGGTGTGTTTGGGATCATTGTCATGCTGAAAGACACAGCCAAGTTTCATCTTCAATGCCCTTGCTGATGGAAGGAGGTTTTCACTCAAAATCTCACGATACATGGCCCCATTCATTCTTTCCTTTACACGGATCAGTCGGACGCAGAAAAACAGCCCCAAAGCATGATGTTTCCACCCCCATGCTTCACAGTAGGTATGGTGTTCTTTGGATGCAACTCAGCATTCTTTGTCCTCCAAACACGACAAGTTGAGTTTTTACCAAAAAGTTCTACTTTGGTTTCATCTGACCATATGACATTCTCCCAATCTTCTTCTGGATCATCCAAATGCTCTCTAGCAAACTTCAGATGGGCCTGGACTTGTACTGGCTTAAGCAGGGGGACACGTCTAGCACTGCAGGATTTGAGTCCCTGGCGGCGTAGTGTGTTACTGATGGTAGGCTTTGTTACTTTGGTCCCAGCTCTCTGCAGGTCATTCACTAGGTCCCCCCGTGTGGTTCTGGGATTTTTGCTCACCGTTCTTGTGATCATTTTGACCCCACGGGGTGAGATCTTGTGTGGAGCCCCAGATCGAGGAAGATTATCAGTGGTCTTGTATGTCTTCCATTTCCTAATAATTGCTCCCACAGTTGATTTCTTCAAACCAAGCTGCTTACCTATTGCAGATTCAGTCTTCCCAGCCTGGTGCAGGTCTACAATTTTGTTTCTGGTGTCCTTTGACAGCTCTTTGGTCTTGGCCATAGTGGAGTTTGGAGTGTGACTGTTTGAGGTTGTGTGCAGGTGTCTTTTACACTGATAACAAGTTCAAACAGGTGCCATTAATACAGGTAACGAGTGGAGGACAAAGAAGTTACAGGTCTGTGAGAGCCAGAAATCTTGCTTGTTTGTAGGTGACCAAATACTTATTTTCCACCATAATTTGAAAATAAATTCATTCAGAATCCTACAATGTGATTTTCTGGATTTGTAAAAATAATTTTGTCTGTCATAGTTGAAGTGTACCTATGATGAAAATTACAGGCCTCGTCTTTTTAAGTGGGAGAACTTGCACAATTGGTGGCTGACTAAATACTTTTTTGCCCCACTTATGTGGGAACTCTTTTGAGACTGTAGGAAAAGTGTTCCAGGTGAAGATGTTTGAGAGAATGCCAAGTGTGCAAAGCCGTCATCAAGGCAAAGGGTGGCTACTTCGAAGAATCTAAAATCAAAAATAAATGTTGATTTACTTAACACTGTTTTGGTTACTACATGATTCCATATGTGTTATTTCATCTTTTTGATGTCTTTACTATTGTTCTACAATGTAGAAAATAGTAAAAAGAAAGAAAAAGCGTGTCAACAATTGACTGGAACTGTATGTACCTGTTTTGTTGCCTGTTTTGCATGTTATTTCGGCATTCATTTGTATCACAAATCAGTGTCCAAACAATGTGATAAAAAATTTAAAGTTTCAAAGGTAATAAAGCCACATAAAAACATGGTCGTTTTTTTGCTTTCTTGAGTAAGGCAGCTCCAAAATAAAAGAGTTTCAGCCTAGCTCAGTGCTTTCTGTGGTGGTGGTGCAGGCAACGGAAAATACAGAGTGTAGGGGTTGGTAATGTTCTCTAGGTGCGCCGTGAATGGCTCAGTGTTCTGTCAGTCATGGGGACATTACACCGCCGCAAAATCTATGGGGATACATACTTTCAAAATGTTAGCTAGCAAACTAGACAAGCAGTCATCGTGAATCAAGTCAGCAAATCATTTTCAATCCTTGTCATTTGAAGAGATGTTATAGGTGCTCATCGGCCACTGGAAATAAACATTACACAACAAGTTGGAAATCGCAAAATTCAATAACGAGTGGTTTGGAAGGAATCAGTGGCTAATTGCAAGAGTTGCAAACCAATCACTAGCCTGCTATTCAGTGGAGAGGGTGTGTGGTCTATGGCTGAGTTTAAGGGTCTTTATGCCAAGCATAAAAGGATAGGCATTCAGATTCAACACCATGGGCCAGAAAAGGTTGAATACATTGGCCATGCTGCCAATCCAGCATGACTTCTTCTGAGTTCAAGACAACTGGCAACTCGCAATAAAATGAGCTCCGACTTAGAAAATACGTTTTGAACGGTCATCCAACTGGGAATTCCAAGCCGGGAACTCTGGCCTCTTTCTAGAGCTTTTTTTCTCCAGAGTTCCCAATTGTCTTGAAAGCACCATAAATCCAAAGAAAGCACAGCACAACAAGGTGAGTCCAAAAATGTATTGTATGCTTCTGCATAGTTTGTTGTATAGTAAGCTGTTAATAGCCCATGTGCCACACCCTAATAATTTGATCCCTTTCCATCTCATAACTTACCCTACTGTTCTTTCTTGGTTGTGCACATGTAGCCTATAGCCTGTTTTAGAGAAATGTCATCATCAAATATTGTTTGCTTATATCCCCCCTTTATTTATTCTGACTTGGTGTACAGGGAGTACACTGTAAGAACGGCCCATGTTCTGAATTCTGTTGCTGTACATTTCAAATGTGCTGAAGAAATAGTTATATTGACTACGTCCGTCTTAGGTCGCTCATTAATGTCTTCATCGAAATTACGCATGGACTCTTATCCGCTCATCGTTCCCTTATGCCATAGTTTGTACATCTCAATTGTCAGTAGAAACCACATTTGTTTAATTAAGCAAGTTAGCCATATCAGCTATGTTTTTTTAAAGGCAGTAAATGAGGCTGAATGAACTGTTTTGCTGCCAGACAAGGCCCCGCTGATAACCAGGTGTAGCAGTGGTAAGGATTCACTCCATGGTGCTGAAAATAAACCTCTGCTGTTGTGACAGCTTTATGTTGGCCCTAACCGTTTGTGGGCACCATTTGTCACCATTATAGTACAATTCATGTATTGTTATTGTGTTGTGTAGTTGCTTTGCTGACATGCATTAAACAAATATTGTCAGGGGGGGGGGGTGGAGTTTCCCCCACCAGGATTTACATGCTAAAATCACCACTAGTAATGATCATGCTGTTTAATCAGCTTCTTATGTCACACCTGTCAGGTGGATGGATTATATTGTCAAAGGAGAAATGCTCACTAACAGAGATATAAACAAATTTGTGCACAACATTTGTGAGAAATAAGCTTTTTGTGTGTATGGATAATTTCTGGTATCTTTTATTTCAGCTCATGAAATATTGGATCAACACTTTACATGTTGTGTTTATATTTTTGTTCATTGTATAAAAGGGTTTTGGAACCTCTTACCCTTTCAATTGGACTATTAAAGTCATGGGTACACTAGATATGGCTACCAGTCCTGACTTGAATGGGAACTGCCATCTATGGATTTTATTTCAATGGTTGGTTGTGGCTCTTTTTCTTTTGCAAATTTCAATATACAATCGCAGGAAAAACAGACAGTTTGGAGAGAAAATGCCTACTGTTGAACAGAGATGACTAATCTGTCTGTAAAGCCAATAGAACAAAAATATTTCTCATAGAAGAAATAGAAGCTCATCTTGGGATAGGCTTTTGCAAAGATGCATGCATCGACCATCATCTTGAATAGTAGCCTATGGCTTCAACTTCATCATTAGGTGAGTCAGTCTACTCTAGCCTACAATATACAGTATATATGGCAAATATATATATATACAGTGGGGCAAAAAAGTATTTAGCCAGCCACCAATTGTGCAAGTTCTCCCACTTAAAAAGATGAGAGAGGCCTGTAATTTTCATCATAGGTACACTTAAACTATGACAGACACAATGAGAATTTTAAAAATCCAGAAAATCACATTGTAGGATTTTTTATGAATTTATTTGCAAATTATGGTGGAAAATAAGTATTTGGTCACCTACAAACAAGCAAGATTTCTGGCTCTCACAGAACTGTAATTTCTTCTTTAAGAGGCTCCTCTGTCCTCCACTCTTTACCTGTATTAATGGCACCTGTTTGAACTTGTTATCAGTATAAAAGACACCTGTCCACAACCTCAAACAGTCACACTCCAAACTCCACTATGGCCAAGACCAAAGAGCTGTCAAAGGACACCAGAAACAAAATTGTAGACCTGCACCAGGCTGGGAAGACTGAATCTGCAATAGGTAAGCAGCTTGGTTTGAAGAAATCAACTGTGGGAGCAATTATTAGGAAATGGAAGACATACAAGACCACTGATAATCTCCCTCGATCTGGGGCTCCACGCAAGATCTCACCCCGTGGGGTCAAAATGATCACAAGCACGGTGAGCAAAAATCCCAGAACCACACGGGGGGACCTAGTGAATGACCTGCAGAGAACTGGGACCAAAGTAGCAAAGCCTACCATCAGTAACACACTACGCCACCAGGGACTCAAATCCTGCAGTGCCAGACGTGTCCCCCTGCTTAAGCCAGTACATGTCCAGGCCCGTCTGAAGTTTGCTAGAGAGCATTTGGATGATCCAGAAGAAGATTGGGAGAATGTCATATGGTCAGATGAAACCAAAATATAACTTTTTGGTAAAAACTCAACTCATCGTGTTTGGAGGACAAAGAATGCTGAGTTGCACCCAAAGAACACCATACCTACTGTGAAGCATGGGGGTGGAAACATCATGCATTGGGGCTGTCTTTCTGCAAAGGGACGAGGACGACTGATCCGTGTAAAGGAAAGAATGAATGGGGCCATGTATCGTGAGATTTTAAGTGAAAACCTCCTTCCATGAGCAAGGGCATTGAAGATGAAACGTGGCTGGGTCTTTCAGCATGACAATGATCCCAAACACACCGCCCGGGCAACGAAGGAGTGGCTTCGTAAGATGCATTTCAAGGTCCTGGAGTGGCCTAGCCATTCTCCAGATCTCAGCCCCATAGAAAATCTTTGGAGGGAGTTGAAAGTCCATGTTGCCCAGCAACAGCCCCAAAACATCACTGCTCTAGAGGAGATCTGCATGGAGGAATGGGCCAAAATACCAGCAACAGTGTGTGAAAACCTTGTGAAGACTTACAGAAATGTTTGACCTCTGTCATTGCCAACAAAGGGTATATAACAAAGTATTGAGATAAACTTTTGTTATTGACCAAATACTTATTTTCCACCATAATTTGCAAATAAATTCATAAAAAATCCTACAATGTGATTATCTGGATTTTTTCCCCCTCATTTTGTCTGTCATAGTTGAAGTGTACCTATGATGAAAATTACAGGCCTCTCTCATCTTTTTAAGTGGGAGAACTTGCACAATTGGTGGCTGACTAAATACTTTTTTGCCCCACTGTATGTATATATATATATATATATATATATATATATATATATATATATATATATATATATATATATATATATATATATATATATATATATATATACATACACACACAATAATACTATCAGTCTTTGAATTCAAGACCAGATTGATCTCAGTTTGTCAGCGTCAAAAGGAGCAACTAATTTCGGTAATTTCTGTAGTATTAAAAAAAGATTCAGCTTATATCATGTAAATTAAGTACAAATGCATTTTTAAAGGCCAATTCTAAAGGCCCTGCTAACAAATGTTCTCCATGTGTGGATATCCTAAAACTGCCTCTGCTCAACTCGACTCAACTTTTTCTTCAACAATACATTCATCACACATCATGCACCTTGTTGCCGGGAAGTGGGCAGCCTAACAGTACAGTTGAAGATTGCCAGTAGAGCATTCCCTCCCTGAATTAAAGCCTTAGCTCCCATCACATGTTGCTTCATTCACAGTGTACTCATCTATATGACAAAATGAGATGCAACCGCTTTGCGTTTCAAGAGAGAGATCTTGTTCTCCTCTCACTGTTTTCTACAAGGACGAGTCTCAAGACAATCTCATATATATGGTGTATTACACAAACACACACACACACACACACACACAGCTGTGTTTTCAGAAAATGTCAGGACTTTTTGGAGTGTACCTTCTTTCTTTTAACAATAAAAAAAATCATATTTGACCTAACCCCTAACCATAAACCTTAATCTAACCCCCAAAAACTCTAACCCTAAACCTAACCCTAACCCCAAAATCCTAAACCTAACTCTTAAGTTTAAAATAGCATTTTAACAAATTCAGGACCTGAAAAAAGTTCAAAAAGGTTATTGATTACAGACCTTTTCAGGACATTAAGGTGAAATGTTAGGACCTTGGGCTCCTGATAATGTAGGAAAACAAGTGCAAATACACACACACACACAGAGACACGCAGACACACACTACAGTCTGATGACAACCATCAGGAGTCCTAAATGGTTTATTATTCATATCAACTCATAAAGTTACAGTTCCCAGAATATAATCTAATATCAATTGGCTTAGGTTGATAATTAACTGAGAACATCACTGTGAGTTCTGAACAACAGTAAAGAAACAACATGACATTAGTTATGATCTGACACATACAGAGGCTTTGGCTTAGACTGAAATGCAGTCCCAAATGACACGCCATTCCACATGCAGTATAGTGCTTTCCACGTGAGCCTTATTCCCCATACAGTGCACTGCCTTTTTACTATATACAATATCGACCAGGCAGGTCCTACAGGTCCTAGTTTTGTCGCACCTGGACTACTGCCCAGTTGTGTGGTCATGTGCAGCAAAAAAAGGACATAGGAAAGATGCAGTTGGTCCAGAAGCACGTATTGCACTTGGATGTACACGGAGGGCGAATGTCAATGACATGCATGTCAATCTCTCCTGGCTCACAGTTGAGGAGAGATTGATTGCATCACTATTGGTCTTTGTGCGAGGTGCTGATGGGTTAAAGGTACTGAACTGTCTGTTCAAGCAGTCGGCACACAGTTCAGACACTCATCGGTACCACACAAGACATGCAGCCAGAGGTCTCTTCACAGGCCCCAGGTCCAGAACAGAGGCTGGGAAACACACAGTATTAAATAGAGCCATGACTACATGGAGGTCTCTTCCACCCCAGGTAAATCAAGCTAGCAATAGAACCAGATGGAAAAAACAGATAAAAGAACCCCTTATGGCACAACAGGGACTGTGAAGACACAACCATTTTTATATATTTTATACTGTATTTTGTACTGCAATATGTATTGTATTATCTATATTATGTATTTTATTTGTTCTGTTTTGTTTCCTGTTTCGACCCCAGGAAGAGTAGCCACTGCCTCGGTAGTGGCTAATTGGGGATCCTAATAAAATACTAAATATGGGGCAATAGACCATGAGTACTTCCTGGTACTTATTGGTACTCTCTACTTCCAGTATGATGTGAACCTTCTAATGCTTCTTTATGTTAATCCAGTATAGTCTCTAGTGACCCTCCCGGATGTACTTCCTGGTACTTATTGGTACTCTCTACTTCCAGTATGATGTGAACATTCTAATGCTTCTTTATGTTAATCCAGTATAGTCTCTAGTGACCCTCCCGGATGTACTTCCTGGTACTTATTGGTACTCTCTACTTCCAGTATGATGTGAACCTTCCAATGCTTCTTTATGCTAATCCAGTATAGTCTCTAGTGACCCTCCCGGTATGTACTTCCAAAAAATGTCTAAATAATCATTTACAAGCGACCGAAAAAATGCCTATTTGACAACTCCAATGTAAATCACTCGTTACCGCCATACACAGATTGGAAGTCTACAATAGCCGGAGAGGCATTTTTTCAGTTGCTTGTACATATTTATGTGGAAGTATATATTGTCAGTAAAGGAAGTAGATACTGTAGTTGAGCAGTTCAGCTCAGCAAAACCCAATATATGGTGAGTAACGAACGTATTTTAACATTATAACACTTGCAGAGGTGTCTAGTGGGAGTTTGAATCAGAGCTTCCTGAGCGTTAGAGAAGTGACACGTCATACTCATCGTTGACATCTCTAATGCACAGATATTGGACCCGGCTGGAACTAAAGCCTGTAGCTCTCCAGGACCAGGGGTTTTGACAGCAACAGCTGCAGACCCATCTGACTTCTGCTCACTACAATAATCCACAAGCAATAGTCCCTCAGTGGCACTTCATGAGAAAGCTTAAAACAGAAAGTGTGGTAGCAGAGAGAACAGCCTAGGACTGGGTGACTGGAGTATTTGGCCATTTTTTGGGCCTTCCTCTGACACAGATAGGTCCTGGATGGCAGGAAGCGTGGCCCCAGTGATATACTGGGCTGTACGCACTACCCTCTGTAGTGCCTTACGGTCAAATGCCGAGCAGTTGCCATTCCAGGCGGTGATGCAACCGGTCAGGACACTCTTGATGTTGCAGCTGTAGAACTTTTTGAGGATCTAGGGACCCATGCCAAATGGGTCCAGAGAGGGGGAAAAGGCATTGCGGCCCTCTTCACGACTTTCTTGGTGTGTTTGGACCATGATAGTTTGAGGACACCAAGGAACTTGAAACTCTCGTCCCGCTCCACTACAGCCCCGTCGATGTGAATGTGGCCGTGCACGGCCCTCCTTTTCCTGTAGTTCACGATCTTCTCCTTTGTCTTGGAGGTAGTTTTTCTGGCACCACACAATGTGTGTGTGTGTGTGTCTGTGTGTAGCCAGGTCACACCAGAAACAAGTCCCCAGGATGTCGAGAGGTGCCTTCAATACAGGCCACTAGGGGCAACAGTGAGCGCTATTACTATCAAGTAGGCTTGCAGCTTGCAAGGGTGTTGTGGATGGGAGTAATCCAGCTCTGAGGATTGCGGGTTCAATCCCAGTGCTAGGCACTAGTTTTTATTTGTTTTGTTTTAACCCTATCCCAAACCTTAACCCTTACCTTAACTAGTCAGAATTAATGCCTAACCTTAACCCTTACCTTCACTAGTCAGAATTAATGCCTAAACTTAAATGTCATGTTGTTTCTGTTTTAACCCTATCCCAAACATTAACCATTAACTTAAAGGGGCATTTTTAAATGTCATATTCATCATCTCCAGCACCAACCCAACATCAACATATGTGAAAGTTGCACATTTCTATGTTTCTCTGTTCATCCTCAGCCAGCAGAAGCAACAGTCTCTCGAGGAGCAAGCACTGGAGGAGCAGCACCAACAAAACCGCAGACTGGCAGTGGAGGTAGCGCAGTTGAAGGTTGGGAGGGCTCAGGAGTCTGACCCGAATCCGTTCCTGGTTCAGTTAAGGGAGGAGGGTGGAGTCGTGGAGTCGTATTTGTGCACCTTCGAGAGGACGGCACAGAGGGAAGGATGGCCCAAGCCCAAGTGGGCCAGTCTTTTGGCACCCTACCTCTCTGGGAAGGCCCAGAAGGCCTACTTTGATTTGAATGTTGACCAGGCCGCGAATTGTGAGGGACTCAAACGGGAGATCCTGAGCCGTTATGGGTTCAATCTCGCACGCTGTGCACAACTGGTTCACGACTGGGCCTTTGACCCGACCCTTTCCCCCCGTGCTAAGATGAGCGACCTGGTGCGCCTGACCACGGGCTGGCTACTGATGGAAGTACCATTCCTCCCGATGCTTGACAAGCTCGTCCTGGATAAATACTTTCGGGCCCTGCCATACGAGATGAAGAAGACTGAACATGCAGAACCCCCAGAGCCTGGAGGAATTGCTGACCGCGGTGGAAATTCACCAGAACACCCAGGACCTGCTGAGAGGGGTCCGAGCGGAGAGAGGCGACGCAGCGAGGGGAAGAACAACACAAAGAGGCACGAGCGGCTGAAGGGGGCCCGGACGGAACCAGCTGAGGCTGTGAAGCGGGAGAGTGACCCAAACTGAGGGCGTCGGCGGCTGCTGGACCCAGATCAGAGACGCTGTTATGAGTCCGGTGAGCCCGGGCACCTCACCTGGAGCTGTCCGCACTCTGCTGGACTCCGGCAGCATGGTGACCCTGGCCCACCCGCAGTGGCTCACACGAGAGGGGAAGGAGGAACTGGGGGACGAGGAGGTGACAGTGTCCTGTGTACACGAGGACATGAAGAGGTACCCAACGGTGCCAGTGAGGATAACCACCCCAAGGGGGGAGTACCAGATGCGCGTGTGACCTGCCCATGTCCATTCTCCTCAGTCGAGACTGCCCTCTCTTCCAGGCGCTTGTGGAGGAGGGACCTGGGGGAGGCACGCAAGGGAGGTAGGAAGAAAAGGAAAAAGGACATTAGCCTGTGCAACCCAACCCACTGGGCTGAGTCGGACCAGGAGGCTCGCTCCGACAAGCGAGCCACCGTGTGAGGAAGACCTCAGGCTCCCCTTTATGGAGATGCAGGACCTAGATGGACCTCCCAACACGGGAATCCTCACGGGTCAGTTCGGGACTGCCCAGTTATAAGACCCCAATCTAACCCAATCCCAGTTATAAGACCCCAAACGCTAGGGGCCAGGTGATTGCGGTGGATGGCGTACTGTAACTTGGGTTTGGCGCTACCCCCACTGGCGCTACCCCCACTGGCTCTACCCCCACTGGCGCTACCCCCACTGGCGCTACCCCCACTGGCGCTACCCCCACGCCATCAAGCATAATTTATTGTATCAGGTAGTAAAGCGTAATGGGGAGACAAAAGACTTGTTACTCATACCCAGCCAGTATGTTCAGACTGTGTTGCAGCTTGCCCACACCCACCTGCTTGGGGCACACCTGGGGATGGAGACAACCAGGGAGCATTTTGGGAACCGGTTCCACTGGCCCGGAGTCAAGCGTGCCGTGGAGGACTACTGCCGTAGTTGCCCGGAGTGCCAGATCACAGCTCTGAGGGTGCATTATAGAAACCCTTTGGTTCCCTTGCCCATTATAGGAGTTCCATTCAAGCGGGTGGCAATGGATCTAGTGGGTCCGTTGGTGAAAACCGCGAGGGAACACCAATATATCCTTGTAATCGTTGATTACGCCACCCGGTATCCTGATGCAATCCCGCTACGCACGTTGGCAGCCAAAGGTATCACACGGGAGCGCTTCCATTTATTTAGCCGGGTGGGAAATCCTAATGGACCAGGGCACCACATTCATGTCTCGTGTGATGAAAGATGTCTGCAATCTGTTACGAATAAAACAGGTGAGGACCAGTGTGTACCATCCACAAACGGAAGGGCTGGTGGAACGCTTCAATAAGACCCTAAAACAGATGCTGAAGAAGGTCATAGAGAGAGACGGGAGGAACTGGGACCAGCTGCTGCCCCAACTGATGTTTTCAGTGCGTGAGCTCCTGTATGGCCGTTGGCCCCCGCGGGCTGCTGGACCTAGTCAAGGAGGTCTGGGAAGAGCAGCCTACCCCTCTTTCGCAGCGTAGTAGAACATGTGGAGGAGATGAGGGAGAGGATGATGGCGATTTTCCAGTAGTGAGAGAGCACATGGCCCATGCACAACGTGCCCGGGAGCATGCCTACAACCGGGGGGCCAACCATGAGAGTTCCAACCAGGTGAGAAGGTCTTAGTGCTGATCCCTACAGCGGAGATTAAATTCCTGGCTACGTGGCATTGGCCCTACGACATCGTTGAGTGGGTAGGCGACGACAACTATAAGGTCCTCCAAACGGGGCAGAGAAAACCCCTCCAGCTTTACCATGTGAACTTACTGAAGAAATGGCACGCACATGAGGCGCTGTGTGTAACCTGGACCCGGCCACAGCAGGGCCCGCCCTCGGTCGAAGTTGCAATGGGGGAAGACCTCAGCCCGACCCAACGACAAGAGCTCAGAGAGTTGGTCCAGCGGAATACGGACGTGTTCTCTGAGGTGCCATCATATCCACACACGTCCGGGAGAAAAAGTGCACAAATGCTAGAAATGGGGGTACTGGAGGAGTCACACAGTGAGTGGTCTAGCCCCATAGTGCTGGTTCCGAAACCGGATGGAACCGTCCGCTTCTGTAATGACTTCCGGGGCCTGAATGAGGTCAGTAAGTTCAATCCCTACCCCATGCTCCGGGTGGACGAACTGATCGACCGCTTGGGGATGACGAGATACATCAGCACCTTGGACCTGACGAAGGGGTACGGCAAGGTGCCACTGGCACCTTCTACCGGGTTCTGCCTTTCGGGCTCCACGGGGCAACAGCGACCTTTCAGCGACTCATGGACCGTGTCCTGCGGCCACACAGTGAGTACGCAGCTACTTATCTGGATGACAGTTGGGAGTCACATCTTTTTAGGTTGCAGGCTACGCCGAGGTGGAGTACCTGGAATATCAGATCGGGGGGGAAAATGTGAAAAAAATGTGTTGCCATTAGGGGATGCCCGGTCCCCTGAAACAAGAGGCAGGTGAAGTCATTCCTGGGGTTAGTAGGGTACTATAGTAGATTTGTACCCAAACTTGCCACAATAGCTTCTCCCCTCACAGACTTAACGAAGGCACGACTACACTAGACGGTCCGATGGACGGAGGAAACAGAGGCGGAGTTCCAGGCCCTGAAGGATGCACTATGTTCGCATCCGGTACTCGTCACCCCGGACTTTCCTAAATTACCTCCTGGTCCAGTCAGACGCGTCTGACACAGGGGTAGGGGCCGTTTTGTCCAAAGAGGAGGAAGGTGAGGAGCACCCAATCATGTATGTCAGCAGGAATCTCCTCCCGAGGGAGAAGAAACACTGGATTGCCAAGAAGGAGTGCCTCGCCGTGAAGAGAGCACTGGACACCCTCAAGTATTACCTCCTCGGGAGGAAGTTCACCCTGATCACTGACCATGCCCCCCTTGTGTGGATGGCAAGAGGTAAGGACACGAATGACCGTGTCACCTGCTGGTTCCTGTCCTTACAGCAATTCTCTTTTTCTGTAATCCACAGGTCAGGGGCCCAGCGCGGCAATGCGGATGCCCTCTCCAGGAGGGATGCAAACCTAGCCCTGAGCATGCCTCCCTCCCAGTCAGGGCTTGGAGGTACGTGAGGCGACGTTGGCTCACTCTGCTGGGAATACGGGAACTGGGCACCCAGACACGGACAGCTCCAGGTGGAGCTCCGTGGAGCTCCGTGGAGGCTCCGTGGAGGCCAAATAAAAGGAGCACTGTGGCACACCGTGAGAGAGACCGACACCAAGCAAAAGTAGAGGAGAAGGACCACGCCAAACCTAAGTGATTTCTTTGTTTTTTTTCTGTCCTAGTAAAGTTGTTTTGTGGACTAAAACTTCCCTGTCTCTGTATCAATCTTTGCACGCTAAACCCAACACCCCACGGTTTACCACAACACATACCAACAAACAGGTGTGATCATTCTACAGTGGTCCCTGCAGTGTACCCTCAAACCGGTGTGATTAGAAGGCTTATTTAGAACATACAGTTTTGATTGAGGCAACAGTCGGCATTTGAGCTAGCATTTGAGCTAGCCATACTGTTTTTTTGGGGGGATGCAATGTTCAGACATTCACAGAAGTAGCGACAGCATACACAATCATCCAAACCAGAATATGTAGGCTACATTAGTCCTAGCACTAACTGAGGGGAGATTGACGTAACACAAGCCATCATTTTTAGATAACTCTCTGCTGTCAGAAACCACAATATAAATTAGCTAATAGCAATTACTGTTTATAATTCAACACAATACAGGTAGCCTTAACATTGATCAAAATAATTGAGTAAAATACTTTCTAGAAAATAAAAGTAATCCGACGATGGCTAGTTTGTGCGCGCCACCATGATTGTTTTTTTGTATCAACCAAAGATAATAAGAGGAGACAAGATGAGTTTGGTCTGTTTGCAGTGTGCATGTTGAAGGGGGAGTGTCATCTACGATCATTCACATCCCTTCATTCACTTCCGGGAAGTTTACTTGAGAGATGATTGACCCATTCCTTCACCTCATAATAATATCTTTGGAAAGAGCGACATTTACGTGACACCCAGAATGCATTGTATAATGTCAACAAACATGGCTCCACACATAGCTGGCAAATAGCTTAACATTAGCTCATTATAATCAGTACAACCTTCAAAAAAGTATTTTACACAAATCACGTGTCCTTTACAATCTAAGCAACACTCAGAATGCATTACTTGTCACCAGTACTTGAAAACGTGAATAAAACTGTAAATACATTTAGCTACACACATACTCGGCCTTCGGAAAGTATTCAGACCCCTTGACTTATTCCACATTTTGTTAAGATTACAGCCTTACTCTAAAATGTTATAAATAGTTTTTTTCCCTCATCAAGCTACACACAATAGCCCATAATTGCAAAGCAAAAACTGTTTTATAGAAGTGTTTGCTAATTTAAAGATATGATTTTACTGAAATATCACATTTTCCATAAGTATTCAGACCCTTTACTCAGCACTTTGTTGAAGCACCTTTGACAGTGACAGCCTCGAGTCTTTTTGGGTATGACGCTACAAGCTTGGCACGTCTGTCTCTGCAGATCCTCTCAAATTATGTCAGGTTAGATGGGGAGCGTTGCTGCACAGCTATTTTCAGGTCTCTCCAGAGATATTTGATCGGGTTCAAGTCCAGGCTCTGGCTGGTTCACTCAAGGACATTCAGAGACTTGCTACTCCCGCGTTGTCTTGGCTGTGTGCTTAGGGTCGTTGTCCTGTTGGAAGGTGAACCTTCGCCCTAGTCCGAGGTTCTGAGCACTCTGGTGCAGGTTTTCATCAAGGATCTCTCTGTACTTGGCTTCGTTCATCTTTGCCTCGATCTTGACTAGTCTCCCAGTCCCTGCCTCTGAAAAACATCCTGATAGCATGATGCTGCCACCACCATGTTTCACCGTAGGGATGGTGCCAGGTTTCCTCCAGATGTGACGCTTGGCATTTAGGCCAAAGAGTTCAATTTCACCTCCCTGACCAAGGCCCTTCTCCCCCAAATTGCTCAGTTTGGCCGGGTGGCCAGCTCTAGGAAGAGTCTTGGTGGTTCCAAACTTCTTCCATTTCAGAATGATGGAGGGCACTGTGTTCTTAAGGACCTTCAATGCTCCAGAAATGTTTTGGTACCCTTCCCCAGATTTGTACCCCGACACAATCCTGTCTCGAGCCTCTACGGACAACTCCTTCGACCTCATGGCTTGGTTTTTGCTGTGACATGCACGGTCAAATGTGGGACCTTTTTATAGACAGTTCTGTGCCTTTCCAAATAATGTCCAATCAATTGAATTTACCATAGGTGGACTCCAATCAAGTTGTAGAAACATCTCAACAATGATCAATGGAAACAGGATACACCTGAGCTCAAATTCGAGTTTCATGGCAAAGGGTCTGAATACTTAGGTATTTCTGTTTTTTCATCATTTCACTTTGTCATTATGGAGTATTGTGTGTAGATTGATGAGGAAAACAATGTATTAACCAATTTTAGAATAAGGCTGAAACGTGGAGGGGTCTGAATACTTTCCAAATTCACTTTATTGTGGTCTGACTCTATGACTAATGGCATAGCTGCCACACACACACACACACAGTGATTCCCACTGCAGTAATGCCCTCCATATTCAGTGTCCTATTCTGCAGTGTTAGCTGCTGTGTTATTGTGTAAGACTTCATGGTGTATGTTTTTGGCCTGCTCTGGGAAATGTGTTGTTTGCTTTACACTGTACTGTACAGGTTATAAAGCACTACCATGTGTTTTACTGAAAATGGTCTGTCTTCAACACTGTACATGTTATAACACACACATGCACACACAGACAAAGAGTTACACGATGTCTGGTATTGATCCTTTCTCAGGAGTAGCCTGGGTAAACAGCACGCCTGGAACTCTCTCTCTCTGTCTTGCTCTCTATACTTCATTAGCGTATCAGTAAATCAGATCACTGTACTTGAGTGAGAACCATTCACGCTTTATCAGTGTCCGTATGGTTCCCTCGTGCTGAAGCAGCTGTCTACCCGAAACCAAGTGATTGACAACATCTTAAAAAACACAAGATTTCAAGAAGACAACAACTACACTCATAAATAAACGGTAGCATCGGAGAATACAGGCGCATCAGAGCTGGACAACACAAATATCGGTGAAGAATGAAACCAAATGTCTGAATGAGATTGAGAGGACATTTACCTTGTGTCTATCTCCGAATGCTCAGCCAAGTCACCTGCTGTAGGCTACGCGGACAGAACAGATGCGTTCTCTCTCTTGTGTGTGATATATCGGTGCTTCTCTGCTGCCGCCTCTGGGCTGTGCTGTGTGGAGGGACTCACTGCGCGTAAACGCGGCTTTATAGCGAGAGGAGCATGGGGAGAAACAGGGGAGGGGAGAGACAAGTAGGGGGCAGTCGGCAGCGAGTCTTATGATAATAGAGAGAGAGAGAAAGAGAGAGGGGGGGGGGGTTAATAAGGTAACTTCTTGGGAAAACCGTGCATTTCTTCTAAGACATTTAAACAGATTATTAAATCAAGAGGAAGATAATTTTGGTGAGAATATGTCTAATAATCTCAAATTACATATGATGGCATGAGTCATCATATTTGTGCATATTCTTCTTTTATCTAGAAGAGACTGTCAAACGTAGTTAATAGTCAGACACGTCTTATTTTGCCGATTGTCATTGGATAGTCTTAGGGAGGGACAAACATAGGCCTAGACTAGGGGGAAATAAAGAGTTTAGCGGGGATGGACACAGCATGCTTTGTTCCATAGCTAGATGACTCCTGATATCTAAGTATAATTGTTGTCTTCATTTGTTGTTGTCAAGTACCAATGGTGTAAAGTAAGTAGTCTTTTTCTTTCTGTATATTACTATTTATATTTTAGAAAATGTTTACTTTTACTTCACTACATTCCTAAAGAAAATAATGTACTTTTTACTCCATAGATTTTCCCTGACACGCAAAGTACTTGTTACATTTTGAATGCTTAGCAGGACAAGAAAAATTGTCAAATTCACGCACTTATCAAGAGAACATCCCTGGTCATCCTTACTGCCTCTGATCACTAAACACAAATGCTTTGTTTGTAAATTATTTCTGAGTGTTGGAGTGTGTCCCTCTCTATCCGTAAATTAAAACATCTAGAAAATTGTTTGCTTGCTTAATATAAGGTATTTCAAATGATCACACCCTGACCTGCTTCACCTGTCCTCGTTATTGTCTCCAACCCCTCCAGGTGTCTCGTTTTCCCCGGTGAATTTAGTCCTGTTTTTCCTGTCTCTCTGTACCAGTGTATTTATCCCTGTGTTTCCTGTCTCTCTGTACCAGTGTATTTATCCCTGTGTTTCCTGTCTCTCTGTGCCAGTTCATCTTGTATGTTCAAGATTACCAGCGGTTTTTCCTGCTTTGCCTTTTCTCCTTTTTCTAGTCATCCCGGTTTTGACCCTTGCCTGTTCTGGACTCTGTACCCGCCTGCCTGACCATTCTGCCTGCCCTGACCTCAAGCCTGCCTGCCACTCTGTACCTCCTGGACTCTGATCTGGTTAGATCAGATTGTGCATGTCCACGACCATTCTCTTACCTATTCCCTTTGGATTTAATAAACATCTTAAACTCCAACCATCTGCCTCCTGTGTCTGCATTTGGGTCTCGTCATGATAAAAATGATGAACACTTTTACTTTGAATGCTTATGTATATTTTAGCAGTTGCATTTACTTTTGATACCTAAGAATATTTAAAATCAAGGACTTTTTGAATTTTACTCAAGTAGTATTTTACTGGGGGATTTTTGCTTTTACTTGAGTCATTTTCTATTAAGGTATCTTTACTTTTACTCAAGTATGACAATTGGATACTTTTTCCACCTCTGTCTAGTACTATCTTTTTGCTAACTAGGACCATCTACTTTAAGTGCTGCCTGTCTTCGCAGTAGCCTACTTGGTGTGTGAACTGCTTACCTCTCATAACTTGCAGATGATTGTTGACACATCAACCAGGATTAAAAGGCAGTGCAATTTGACTGTTGTGGTTTTGGTAATACTGTCTGTGTCAACGGCGGAATCATCAAAACTAAGACCGTCGCTGAAACAAAAATGGTTCTGCTGAGCTATTTGTGGAAGGAAAGAGGAAGGCTTCATACCACTCACTCGTTTACCTAGTTATTTTCAGCTGATCTCATTTTGCTCTTTTGTAGCTTTGGCAACTACTCTCTACCTTCTATTCATCTGTATCCGCTGCTAGAGGCACTTTCTATCACTCTAAATTTCATGCTCTTGCCTCCACCATAGGAAACTCTTTTCCATCTGTGGAGACCTTCTCCCATTCCTCACTTCCCTCATCAACTCATCCCTGGCCACTGGCTACGTCCCCTCTGACTTCAACAGGCAGAAATTGCTCCCCACCTTCAAAAACCAAAACTCTGATGTCCAAAACGACAGACCGGTAATTCCTTGGTTGGAGACAGCACGCTCAAGTGTTTTGGAAGAATCGTGCTGTCTCCAACCAACTCTCTTGCTATCTCTCTCAGAACATTTTTCTTGTCCCTAGCCAGTCAGGCTTCAAGACAGGTCGCTCAGCTGAGCATGCTCTTCTCTGTGTCATGGAGCCTCTCCGTACTGCCAAAGCTGACACTCTCTCCTCTGTTCTCATCCTCCTAGATCAGGGATGGGCAACCGGCAGGCCACGGTCCCCCTTTTGAAGGCCCTCGGATGCATGAAAGTAAAAAGTCAGTTGGGGTCTCAACCTTCTGTTGCAAGTTACAGCAGTAGAATACACAAGGTGCAATTTTAAAATGTGGTTGTGCATCAGTAGTTTTCTCTGGTTATGTCAGTCACTGATAGTCACTCAATTAGCCCATCAGCTAAATGTTTTTAGATTGGTAAATTAGTCTAGCTGCCAACTATCTAAACTTAGTAATCATGGTCGAATTACCGGCTGGGGGGTCCCCATTGATTTTGTTAGTTAGTCTCACTCAGATATCATATTAATTTAAAACGGCAAACATTTCTCTTCACCTTATGGTCAAATGTGTAGAATTGCATGGAATTCGCTGTAAAACAGATGCACTGCAATGACTTCAGATTTTTGTTGTGGTCCTCACCGCCATCAAAGTTGCCCATCCCTGTCCTAGATCTATCCACTGCCTTCGACACCATGAATCTTCAGATCCTCCACGCCACCCACTCAGGGCTGGGCGTCTCATGCTCTGCACACTCTTGGATTGCATCCTGCCTGGCAGGCCACTCCTACCAGGTGACATGGAGACAGTAGTGTAAAGTATTTTAAGTTAAAAAAATATATACTTTAAAGTACCACTTCAGTTGTTTTTGCGGTATCTGTACTTTACTATTTATATTTTTTACATCCATTTTCCCTGACACCCAAAAGTACTCGTTACATTTTGAATGCTTAACAGGACAGGGAAATTGATCCAATTCACACACTTATCAGGAGAATATCCCTGGTCATCCCTACTACCTCTGATCTGGTGGACTCATTAAACACAAATGCTTCGTTTGTCAATTATGTCTGAGTATTGCAGTGTGCCCCTGACTGTCTGTGAAAATATAAGAAAAAGAAAGCTGTGTCGTCTGGTTTGCCTAATATAAGGATTTTGAAATCCTTTTAATTGAGTCATTTTCATTAAGGTATCTTTACTTTTACTAAAGCATGGCAATTGGGTACTTTTTCCACCACTGCGTAGAGAGGATCTGTGTCTTTCCTTACTGGTGTCCCACAGGGCTCTGCCACCTCTGGTCTCCTGGCCCTCCCACCCCTATGAGAGGGCAGCTCCCGCTCAGCGCAATCCAAGCTCTTCTCTGTCCTGGCACTCTAATGGTGGAGCCAGCTTCCTCCTGAAGCTAGGACAGCATAGTTTGAAGACAGTTGAAATCTTACCTCTTTAAAGTGTATAGTAAACAATCCCACCCCCCAAAAAGCATTTAGTGAACCAATACACCATTCAAACCAACCAAGACGTTTTCTCGCCAACTTTTGTTTATATATAAAAGGTAGCGACAAAGCTTTTATAGCGCATTCGGAAAGTATTCAGACCCCTTCACTTTATCCATATTCTGTTATGTTAAAGCCTTATTCAGAAATAGGTCAAAAATATATATACATACATATCCTCATCAATCTACACACAATACCCCATCATGTCAAAGTGAAAACAGTTTTTTAGACATTTTTGCAAATTTATAATAAAACACAACATAAAAAACATATTTCCATCAGTATTCAGGCCCTTTGCTATGAGACTCGAAATTGAGCTCAGGTGCATCCGGTTTCCATTGATCATCCTTGATGTCTCTACAACTTGATTGGAGTCCACCTGTAATAAATTCAATTGATTGGACATGATTTGGAAAGGCACACACCTGTCTATATAAGGTCCCACAGCTGACAGTGCATGTCAGAGAAAAACCAAACCAAGCCATGAGATAGGATTGTGTTGAGGCACAGATCTGCGGAAGGATACCAAAAAATGTCTGCAGAATTGAAGCTCCCCAAGAACACAGTGGTCTACAACATTCTTAAATGGAAGAAGCTTGGAACCACCAAGACTCTTCCTGGAGCTGGCTGCCTTGCCAAACTGAGCAATCGGTGGAGAAGGGCCTTGGTCAGGGAGGTGACCAAGAACCCAATGGTCACTCTGACAGAGCTTCAGAGTTCCTCTTTGGAGATGGGAGAATCTTCCAGAAGGACAACCATCTCTGCAGCACTCCACCAATCAGGCTTTTATGGTAGAGTGGCCAGATTGAAGCCACTCCTCAGTAAAACATCCCCATCATGCTGTGGGGATGTTTATCAGTGGCAGGGACTGGGAGACTAGTCAGGATCGTAGGGAAAGATGAACGAAGCAAAGTACAGAAAGATGCTTGATAAGAACCTACTCCAAAGCTCTCAGGACCTCAGACTGGGGTGAAGGTTCAACGACCATAAGCAGACAGCCAGACAACACAGGAGTTGCTTCGGGACAAGTCTCTGAATGTCCTTGAGTGGCCCAGCCAGAGACCGGACTTGAAACCGATCAAACATCCCTGGAGAGCCCTATAAATAGCTGTACATCAACGCTCCCCATCCAACCTGACAGAGCTTGAGAGCATCTGCAGAGAAGAACAGGTGTGTCAAGCTTGTAGCGTCATTCCCAAGAAGACTCGAGGCTATAATCTCTGGCAAAGGTGCATCTCAAGAATGATCCATGGAAAGACAATGCACCCGAGCTCAATTTCGAGTCTCATAGTAGAGGGTCTCAATACTTATGTACATGTGATATTGGAGTTATTTATTTCAATACTTTGGCAAAACATTTCTAAAAAACAATGTTTTATTTGTCATCATGGGGTATTGTGTGTAGATTGATGAGGAAGAAACAATTTAACCCATTAGAATAAAGCTGTAACGTAACAAAATGTGAAAAAAGTGAAGGGATCTGAATACTTTCCGAATGCACTGTACTTTTATTTTCACCAAATGGCTTGTCATGATTGTGGCAACGCTCTTAAACTCTTGATGGTTGCTTGCAAATTTGGGTGCACATTTGCTTACATTCCTGTTAGTGGGCATTCATTCTTTGCCAAGATAATCCACCTGACAGGTTTGGCATTTCAAGAAGCTGGTTGAACATTGTCATTACACAGGTGAATCTTGTGCTGGGGATAATAAAAGGCCACTCTAAAATGTGCAGTTTTATCACGCAACACAATGCCACAAATGTCTCAAGTTTTGAGGGAGCGTGCAATTGCCATGCTGACCGCAGGAATGTCCACTAGAGCTGTTGCCAGAAAATTGAATTCCTGTCAGTAAAAGGAGCAGGTAGGTCCATATTTATCAAGTGTAAAAGGACAGAACGTCCCTCACCTCTCCTCTCAGATCAATCCCCTCCTGTGGGACGCATTCCCTTGGTATCATGTCAACCTGTCAGCTAGCCACTCTCTCACCTAAATACATTTTTGTGATGTATCTGGATGTGAACCCTGACCAGAGGTCGACACCTTTATAGGCCAGGTTTGGTTGCCCTATTCCTGGGGATGCTGGTTCCACCCCAGCTGTCTTATACAAACGCTACATTGAGGCAGATGTAAGTAGAGTTCCTGTCTACCATGAGTAATTGGGAATCAGTGTGCCTGTGTCAGTGCTCAACAGGCGTCTACTTTCTTTGAGGTGTCTGTATGGACACGATGCCTCACGTCTCTATGGGGGCCACATAATTTATTTAAAAAAAAAATTTGGGGGGGGGAAATCATTGCTAATATTATATATAAGTTCCAGTGAAGCACCTTTCACTGTGCAATCTGAGTTTACACATTGTTCAGAATAAGTGCTGCCTATGCTGACAAAAAAGCCACTTTTGGGGAGAAATGAAACAAGCAGATTGTAGAGCTTCCTTTGTTCACAATTGTTCGCAATTTACTTTGATAATGAGTTTCTGATTCTCCGAGATGGATTGCATACTGATAGAGAAATACAGAGAGAGAGAGGGGCGGAGGGAAACAGGGTGGGAGAGAGAGAGGGAGAGAGCGAGCGAGACACAAAGATCCCAGCTAACAACAAATGTTCCCACATTCTTTCGAGAATGTCCCATTTAAGAATGTCATTCGGTCATTACTTAATGTCTTCATGGGAATGTTCCATTTAAGAGTGTCATTCGGTCATTACTTAATGTCTTCATGGGAATGTTCCAGTGATGTTCAAGGACGGTTTCCAAGAGACCATTCCGTTAATGTCAAACAGTACTTACCCAGAAAGTGGTTACCATGTTCTCAGAATAATCAATATTAAGGTTCTGGACACGATTCATTGGAACTCTGCAAGACCATTCCTATAACCAATGACGTGCAGAACATAGGGCCTTCTGTTTGTCTAGTTCCCAGCTGCTCTGGGGCAGTTTAAGACGTTTATAGGATGTCCCCTGATGGTCCCAAAGAAACGTTTTCCACCATAAAATGTGTTTCTTTGCATACCACCCCTTGTTACTTTTGCCGAGGCCATCAAGGCCCTGATTGTTAAACAGATCGTCTATTTACAGATTTTTGTCTGTGGCAACATTAGAGACAACCACACACAGTGCTCTTAACATACAATGCTTTCAACTTACATATTTGACACACCTGGTTACATAGTGCATGTTAATTTGTACAGTAAATATTATTCAACATGTCCTCAACTGGGATTTGAACGCAAAAACCTCTTGGGTCACGGCAATGCAGCCCGCTGTCCCTCTTTTGAAGACCCTCAAATCAATAAATTAAGTCAGGGGTGCATACATGTGGGTACGCAGACCCATGAGCAACTGTGGCCCCTCATGATGAGTTCAGATATTTTTGTGGCCCCCACCCCCCATCAAAGTTACCCATTCCTGATGTGTGTCAAATATGTAAGTTGAAAAAGCTTTGTGTTGAAACACTGTTTGTGTATGTGGGGTGTCCCTAACCTTGCCCACAGACAAAGAAATGTATGGGCTTGACAACATTTATTCGGGACCATGTCTTTAGGAACATTTAGGTCGGGAACTTGATTTTAAGTTTGAGATTCTGTTGTGGTCGATAGACACCCATTTCTGGAAATGGATTATTTCAGACTGAGTCAGAGTGAGGGTCAGGCAGAGGAACATTTTAAAGTCTGTAGAGACTCTCAGAACAAGAGAGAGAAATAGAGAGAGAGAGAGAACAAAAGAGAGCAAGTTACACTAGTCATATCTTATATTTTGAGAACAT
Source organism: Oncorhynchus kisutch (assembly GCF_002021735.2). NCBI lineage: Eukaryota > Metazoa > Chordata > Actinopteri > Salmoniformes > Salmonidae > Oncorhynchus > Oncorhynchus kisutch. The sequence continues at coordinate 8,735,755 of NC_034202.2, read as the reverse complement.
GGCGACCATATTCTGTGCATTTTTGGTGGGGTAAATACAGACAAATATATTGATAAAAATCACCTTGTCCTAGAGAGTTGTCCAAAACGTCACACCAGGGCAAGCCTACAAGAAACACAGCCCTTATTTAAAGTGTTTCTAAAATCCCCCATGGGGAAAATGAATGGTGGAAAACAATTGGAACCATTTCCTTGTTTGACAACTAGATTTTATGGGTATTATGACTCGTACTGTGGTACTCTATAAGGGATCATAGCCTTCACCTGGATTCATGGAAAGAGCAGGTGTTCCTAATTTCTTGTACACTCATTGTATGTCCGAACTCAGAATCAAAGAAGGCTTCCCCAAAATAACAGCTTCTGTGGTGGAACATTTATTTTGATTGATATTAATCTGACCATTCACAATAATCGTATTATTGTGTGCATACTCAGTGCCGGCTGTGTTCCTATTGGTCAGTCACCGGGATCAGCTTGTAACACCAGCCACACTACATGATAAAGGCCAAAAAATTCTGACACGACCAGAACTTTGTCTGAGCCTACGACGACACGTGGTGGTACTTAATCGGCGGACCTAAACCCTGTTACACTGAATGAGCCAAGATGTCCGACAATCGTTTACAACCAAGAATTTGCCCACGACATGGACATCTTGTCTTGGACAGCAAAATCCAGGCATAACATGGCTAAAATTGTACAGTCTGCAAAGGCTTTAACAGAGACAAGCCACAGCAATAGTCAGACTTTAAGAGATCATTTCAACAGATTATAAGGGTTCTTTTGACTGACTCACACAGAGGATGATTTATCTCATCAGAGGCCAGATGGCGTGAGGGTGTGTGTGTGTGTGTGTGTGTGTGTGTGTGTGTTTTTGTGTGTGCGTCCGCCACTACTTTGGATGAAGGTGGGAGACGAACAGCACATACACACACACAGGGCCATATCAGCGATGGGTACAGAAATAACACACATATTCTCAATCATCTCCAGGTCCTATTCATATATGAAACAAACTGGCCATTAGTGCTGAGCAATTAACCGACATTTTGGTTATTATTCATTTTTTAAACAACTCATTGACACATCTGTCGAATTATTTGAATTCCATTTTGTTTGTGTTTTTTTCCGTGAGCTCAATGTGCACTTTTCACAGTTTCTCTAGAGATGAATCCGATCAAGCCCGAACCGTGCAATGTAGTAGGGAGTTGTAGTTTCTAACAGTCCAATATTCAACATAGGTTAGCGCAGAAAACACAGTAATTAACTACAATGACCATAATCCATTGCCCGCCTACTTGTCCGGTCTATGTTTCTTTTATGCCTGCTACATAAAAGAGACAGAAAAATGCGTGATCAAGAGGGATAGACAGCAGTTGCTTCATGAGGTATCTCTACCTGAAAATACATGGTCAAAATGATTGATAATTGGTATTCATTAGGCAGTCATAAAGGTATGGCTTATTTACTTTGAAGAACTCCTAAAACAGTGCATAGGCAGAAGCTCTATAGAGATGAGATGATGACTTGGAATGAACTAATAAAGTCTTTAAATAATAATAAAAGTTATATATTATTAAAGGAAAGTAATGTGAACGAGTGTTTTCTAAGTGATAAGCAGTAATGGACAGCATTCAACCCACATAATGAATAGCACATTTAATGTTTAATGATCGTGTGTGCATGCATGCGTGTGTGCGTGTGTGCATGTGTGCGTGCATGCGTGCCTTTGTGCGTGTGTGCATGCATGCCTTTGTGCGTGTGTGCGTGTGTGACGAGCGCAATTGCTCGCTTGCTCGTCGCAGCTTAGAGCCCTCAGAAACACCTGCAGCTGTGAGTGTGAAATCAAGCAGACAGGACTTCTGCAGCCAACCATCATCTCAACACACACACACACACACACATCCTGATCTCTGCTCATCAACACAACATCCACAACAACCGTTTTCTCTCAGTGACATTAAAAAGACTTCAGAAATGATTTGTGTTTTTTTATTAGCTGCATCTTCATCGATCTGAAGGACAGTCTCTATGGTCTCTTCTCTCCTCTGTCTTCCTCCCCTCTCTCCTTTCCCCCTCTCTCTCTCTCTCCTTCTCTCTATTTCTCTCTCTTAGTAATACTCTCTCAGTACCAGCGCTCCACACAGGCTGGTTGATGGGTATCTGAGCCCCATTTGGAGACCTCTAGGATGGGAAATCATCATAGCTCCTTCAAAATCATCTTAGCTCCTTCCCCTGGGAGTGACACAGCCTGGAGCTCAACGTTCTAATATTACACAGCCAGAGGAGAGGAGAGATGGGATCATGGAGGGATAAGTAGGGGTGAGAGGGGGAGCAGGCGCATGAAATGTGATTTGATGTGAACCCAATCTTCTCCTGCCACAAAAGCTTATCACACCCTGTTATCATCTCTTCTCTCCATTTGAATAATAGTTTCTCTCTCCATCCTTCATCATGAATGTTCTTCCATTGTTCCCGTGAAATGTGTCTAGAATGTTAATATTGAATATTCTGAGAACACGGCAACCACGTTCTGGGTAAGTTCTGTTCTGACATTAAGGGGATGGTCTCTTGGAAACCGTCCTTGCACGTCACTGGAACATTCCTTTGAAAACGTTAGGTAACGACCTAACGAGACTAAACATCTCCAACGTTCTCTCAAGTTGTGGGAACGTTGGTTGTTAGCTGGGAAGTTTTTCATGGGGTTTTATTCTTAAACGTTCCAATGTTTAAAACATACAGTTGTCCGCTGAGAGAGTGAGTGTCGCTGGGTGTCGTCTCTAATGAAATGGAATGAGAGAGAACACAAAACATTGACAGTTCTCCAAACACATTTTTGAATATTTCCTATTAAAAGAAGTTATGATTACTTGGCTCACTGCATATTTGCATTTAGAAGAGTTAAGTGTCACCAAATGTATGGTAATGTTCTGTGCAAGTTGTGGAATATTCTCCAAACCATCAGAAAACTGATTTGATGTGAACCCAATCTTCTACTGCCAGAGAAGCTTATCACACCTTGCTCTCCCTCTATCTGAAAAATGTTCTCTCCCCCTCTCTCTAACGCCATGAAACACGTCTGTCCTACCCATTACTTGAACTTCAGGTCGTTCTCATGTATGTGCATGCGTACATGCACTGCCTAGTCACACCTGCTGAGATTGACAAAGCATGATCAGGGGTGTCAACTGTAAGCGTATGTGTGGGACAGATGTTATTACAATGTAAAGGTGAGGGGTCAGATGAATGAGATTTGGTTCCATAGGGAAATCATTGAATTAGATAAATGCACAAGTAGATGTGTGTGAGTTATCAGATATGAAGGTAAGACCCAGATGCAGACCACGTCGGATAACCAATAGTTGAATAATCCCAAAGGGGCAGGCAAATAGACAGGTCAAGGCAGGGGTCAATAGACCAGAGAAGAGGGGGAAAGGTACAGGACAGCAGGCAGGCTCAGGGTCCGGTCAGGCAGAGGTTGGTTATCCAGAGAAGAGGGGGAAAGGTACAGGACGGCAGGCAGGCTCAGGGTCCGGTCAGGCAGAGGTTGGTTATCCAGAGGAAGGGAAAGGTACAGGACGGCAGGCAGGCTCAGGGGCAGACAGAGTGGTCAGGCAGGCGGGCTCAGAGGACAGGCAAGGGTCAAACCCAGGAAGGTGAGAAAAGAGAGACTGGGGGAAAAGCAGGAGCTGAGACAAAATGCTGGTTGGCTTGAACAAACAAGACGAACTGGCACAGACAGACGGAAAACACAGGTATAAATACACAGGGGTTAATGGGGAAGATGGGCGACACCTGGAGGGGGTGGAGACAATCACAAAGCAAGGTGAAACAGATCAGGGTGTTCCATCAGTAGGCTGTAGGTATATGTAGGCATATGTGTGCCAGTGGAGGCTCCACAGAGGAGGAAGGGGATGACCATTCTACTCAGTGAATTTCATCTTGTCACGGATGTCGTCCTCTTCGTCTGAAGAGGAGTAGCAAGGATCGGACGAATACGCCACGTGGTAAGTGTCCATGTTTTAATAGCACAAAACTGAACACAACAGAAATACAAAATAACAAAGTGATTGGAAACTAAACAGTCCCGTGTGGCATAAACACTGACACAGGAAGCAATCACCCACAAAATACCCAAAGCATATGGCTGCCTAAATATGGTTCCCAATCAGAGACAACGATAAACAGCTGCCTCTAATTGAGAACCAATCTATGCAACCATATACATACAAAAAACCCTAGACTGGTCTGTAGGGTAGCACCATGGTAGCACCATGGTAGCACCACAGCTAGCTTCTGTCCTCCTCTGGGTACATTGACTTCAATACAAAACCTAGAAGGCTCATGGTTCTCACCCCCTTCAAAATACTTTATGACAACTTCCGGAGGATGTCCTCCAACCTATCAGAGTTCTAGCAGCTATCCACCCAATCAAAGGATTAGAGAATGAGTCTAGTACTGAAAGCATAAGCTACAGCTAGCTAGCACTGCAGTGCACAAAATGTGGTGAGTAGTTGACTCAAAGAGAGAGAAAGACAATAGTTTAACCGTTTTGAATAAATTAATTTATTCCAAAATTGAGAGAGAGCTATTTGGTTGTATTTTTTATTTTTTACTTTCACTTTACAAATGCAGCTAGCTAGTTTAGCCTACTCAAACAGAGAGGCATGCTATGTTCACTAGCTGATTATGGTTAACCAACACTGGAACTCTTCCAAGGCAAGGTAAGCTTTTGGTTTCATTAATTTATCACCCCAGAGGCCCGTCGGTTAACTGCTAAACTGCTTTCTGACTGCACACTGTACTGCATGATTACAGCGGGTTTACTAACGCGTTAATTCTAGTAGGTATGTTGACTATGATGTGAACATGATGTATGCTGCGTGTAGTGGTTAGCGGTCATGATATGAAGGTTTGGCTTGGAAAGGTTTTTTCACCTTGTCAAGGACAGCTGAAGTGTTGCGCACTGAAGTCCACGAGCGAAGGGAAAAGGTGAGAGGAGGAGAGCACGCAGATAGTTGCAAACAGGAATTATACAGTACCAGTCAAAAGTTTGGACTCACCTACTCATTCCAGGGTCTTTCTTTCTTTTTTATATTTTCTATCTTGTAGAATAATAGTGAAGACATAAAAACTATGAAAAAACATATAAGGAATCATGTAGTAACAAAAAAGTGTTAAACAAATCAAATTCTTCAAAGTAGCTACCCTTTGCTATGTTGACAGCTTAGCACACTCTTGGCATTCTTTCAACCAGCTTCATGAGGTAATCACCTGAAATGCATTTCAATTAACAGGTGTGCCCTGTTAAAAGTTAATGTTCCTTCTTCCTTCTTAATGCGTTTGAGCCAATCAGTGGTGTTGTGACAAGGTAGGGGTGGTATACAGAAGACAGCCCTATTTGGTAAAAAAAAACAAGTCTATATTATGGCAAGAACAACTCAAATAAGAAAAAGAAACGACAGTCCATCATTATTTTAATAAGACATGAAGGTCAGTCAATACGAAATAATGCAAGAAGTTTGAACGTTTCTCCAAATGCTGCCGCAAAAACTCTCCAGCGCTATGACGAAACTGACTCTCATGAGGACCGCCACAGGAAAGGAAGACCCAGAGTTACCTCTGCTGCTGAGGATAAGTTCATTAGAGTTACCAACCTATGAAATTGCAGCCAAGAAACACGAGCAATGGACATTAAACTGGTGGAAATCTGTCCTTTGGTCTGATGAGTCCAAATTTGAGATTTGGTTCCAACCGCCATGTCTTTGTGAGACGCAGAGTAGGTGAACGGATGATCTCCGCATGTGTGGTTCCCACCATGAAGCATGGAGGAGAAGGTGTGATGGTGGGATGAGGTGGACCACACAGTGAAGGAAAAGCAGCCAACAAGTGCTCAGCATATGTGGGAACTACTTCAAGACTGTTCAAAAAGCATTCCAAGAGTGTGCAAAGCTGTCATCAAGGCAAAGGGTGGTAACTTTGAATAATCTAAAATCTAAAATACATTTTTGGTTACTACATGATTGTGTTTTTTCATAGTTTTGACGACTTAACTACTATTCTAATAATAAAAATAAAGAAAAACCTTTGAATGAGTAGATGTTTCCAAACTTTTAAATGGTACAGTGTATTTACAATGAGCAAAATGATCATGTTTATATTTGACTGCTATTAGAGTGAACTTTGTTTGCGTGTATTGGTATGTATTATGGATCCCCACTACTCTGCAAAGGCAGCAGCTACTCTTCCTGGGGTCCAGCAAAATACATTCATAACATATTTCACAATATATCAGGGGTGTATTCATTCCGCCGATTCTGTTGAAAAATGTTTCTTAAATGGAAGCCAACGAAACGAAACGGGAATAAACATACCTGAATTAGTCCAATAGAAACTCTCATTTGCAAATATTGGACTAATGATTCCACCCTAGATTAGCTAGATGCAGGCAAGAGTGTGCAAGGTGGTATTGAATGAGTCACTGTTTGTCACCTTTATTACAAAAAATGATCTCGACCTGTGCACTTAAGTTGTAAACTTTCATTCATATGATAGGTTGTAGCAACCCCATGATGGGTACAGGGAACACTTTAGTATCATGTAGTAGCCTAAACCTATCGATGTTACATTGAGCTGGGTGAATGGAATAGGAATGACCGTCATCCAATATGCTGTAATAGAAATAAGGCCATAACAACAACAAGAAACGTTACCAACCGCCACTGCTGTGTGCATGTGGGTGAGTGAAATGAAGCGTGAAAATAATCAAAATAACTTGGTTTGATTTTCACATTGAGGTTCTGTGCTGGTCGATAGCCACCCACTTCTGAAAATTGATTATTATAGAGTGAGTCAGAGTGAGATTCAGGCAGATATCGAATTATACAGAGGAACATTATAAAGTCTGCAAGAGATTCTCAGAGAGAGAGAGAGAGAGAGAGAGAGAGAGAGAGAGAGAGAGAGAGAGAGAGAGAGAGAGAGAGAGAGAGAAAACACTAGCCATCCAGGTCCATTTTACACTCCTAACAGAATAGAGATGGGGATGCTGGTGAGATTAAGGTGAAGGGAAAAGTGGCCACCTCTCCCCTCCATTCTACCTGCCAATATACAGTCACATGATAATAATAATGGATAATAATGGATGACCTCCAATTGCGGATTTTCCATCAACGGGACTCTCAAAACTGCAATTTTCTCTGATTTGCCCCCCATAGCTTTCCAACTCAATGGATTCTCTATTCGCCGTGCGGACAGGACAGTGGAGTTACGGAAATCGAGAGGAGGGGTTTGCCTCTTCATCAACAACAACTGGTGTGCTGAATCAAGCTCAGTGGGAGTGTTGACCCATTGATCACCTGTCTTGGAATACCGGATGGTCAAATGCCGACCCGAGGGACTTTTCAGCTGTTATCGTGACTGCTGTATATATTCCACCCCAGGACAAGAAAAATAACACGCTGGCAAGAGCTGTACGAGGCTATAAACAAGCTAAACAAAATGTAGATCCGGAGGTTGCTTTTCTGGTTGCCTGCGATTTTAATCCCACGTCACAAAGACAAGTGATGCCCAACTTCTATCAACACGTCTCCTTCGCCAATAGGTACAATAAATTCCTAGACCAGTGTTATTCTGCCCACAAGCAAGCAAGGCCCTCCCTCATCCGCAATTTGGCAAATCAGATCATGACTGCTTACTCTGCGTAGTAGTAAGTAGCCGTGATTCCCTCCATGGAGAAATTGTCACCAGAATCAGAGAGTATACTACAGGACTGCTTGGCTAGCGCTGATTAGAATATGTTTCGATACCCCACCGATAACATTGACGAGCTAACCACCTCAATCGCCGGCTTCATTAGGAAATGCATAGGTGACCTCTGGATTAACACAGAGGTTGGTGCTACACTAAAGGACAGGGTTGCCACAGGCCTATCACAGACAACCCTGAGGCTACGGCTGAAGACAGGAACAGTACAAGAAGTCCCGCTACGACCTCCGCAGAGTCATCAAACGAGGAAAAATAACAACATAGGAATAAGGTGGAATCATATTACACAGGCTCCGCCACCCACCGCATGTTGCAGAGGCTACGATCCATCACAGATAACAAAGGATGACCCAGCCGTGATCCGCCCAACGCTACCTCTCTACCAGATGAACTCAATACAATTTATGCACGCTTCGACAATAACAGCATCGTGCAGAGTGTGAGGGCCGTCACCAACTGGGTGATCGAACGTGAGTAAGGCCTTTAATCAGATCAACACTCGCAAAACCGCGGGGCCCGACAGTATTTGAGGGCTCATTCTCAGAGCATGCGCAAAACAGCTGGCAGGCATATTCAGGGTCATTTTCAACCTCTCCTTGTCCCAGTCTGTCATCCCCATATTTTAAGATGACCACCATCATTCCTGTTCCCAATAACTCTTAGGTTTCATGCCACAATAACTATCGCCCTGTAGCACTCACATCTGTAATCATTAAGTGCTTTGAGAGGCTGGTTATGGCACACATCACTCCATCATCCCAGACACCCGAGACTAGTGATTCCCAACCAGGGATACTAGGACTAGGTACTTGGCCTATCCACAGGGGGTAATTGAGAAAACTCATGAGACTATAGGTAAAATGCACATGAGGGGATACTTCAGGGGAACTTCGGGCAGAGCAAAGTTCAGTTGTAGGTACAATAACTAAAAAAGGTTGGGAATCACTGCCCTAGACCCACTCCAATTTACATACCGTCCCAACAGATCCATAGACGACGCAACCTCAATTGCACTTCACAAGACCTTCACGAAACCTAGATAAGAAGAATACTTATGCGAGAATGTTGTTCATTGACTACAGCTCAGAGTTTAACACCATTTTTCCTTCCAAGTTCATCACCAATTCTTAGGACCCTGGGACTTAACACCTCCCTCTGCAACTGGATCCTGGACTTCCAGATGGGCCGACCCCAGGTGGTGAGGATAGACAATATCACCTCTGCCATGCTGACCCTCAACACGTGGGCCCCACAGGGGTGTGTGCTTGGTCCCCTCCTGTACTCCCTTTTTATCCATGACTGCATGGCCATGCACGACTCCAAACCCATCAACAAGTTTGCTGACGACACGACAATGTTCACCGGCAACGATGAGACAGGGAGGAAGGAGGTCAGTGACCTGGCAATGTGGTGACAGAAAAACAATCTCTCCCCCAACGTCAGTAAGACCAAGGTGCTGATTGTGGACTACAAGAAATGGGGGGGGGGGGGGGGTTGAGCACGCCCCATCCACATCGACGGGTCTGTAGTGGAGGAGATCGAAAGCTTCAAGTTTCTCTGTGTCCAAATCAATAAGGACTTAAAAAAGTCGACACACGCACAGTTGTGAAAATGGAGCAACAATGCCTCTTCCCCCTCAGGAGGTTGAAAAGGTTTGGCATGGGCCCTCAAATCCTCAACAACGTATACTGCTGGTACCGTAGAGAGCATCTTGACTGGCTGCATCACTACTTGGCATGGCAATAGCACCGCTCTCAAAAACGTGGCGCTACAGAGGGTGGTGCAGACAGCCAAGTCCATCACTTGGCCAAGCTCCCTGCCATCGGGGACTTCTATATCAGGCGGTGTGAAAGGAAGGCCCAGAACATCGTTAGAATGTTCTCTCTGCTTCCACGCGGAAAGCGGTAATGGTGACACCAACAGGCTCCTTTACAGCTTCGATCTCTAAGCCATAAGACTGATAAATAGATAACTAAATAGTCAACAAAATGTCTACACAGACTATTTGATATGATATCCATGCTCATAAAAAAACCATCCTCTAAACATTACCAACCACCACTGCTGTGTGGGTGAGTGAAATGAAGCTGGGAAAAAAGAAACAAACTGAACACACTTCAAACATTATTTTATATTGCTTCTTTGGTTTGATTTTCACATTGAGATTCTGTTGTGGTCGATAGCCACCCGTTTCTGGAAATTTACTTTTACAGAGTGAGTCAGTGAGATTTAGGCAGATTTCGAATCATACAGAGGAACATTATAAAGTCTGCAAGAGATTCTCAGAGAGAGAGAGAGAGAGAGAGAAAGACAAAGAGCGAGAGAGAGACACAATCATCATATATGCTGCTGCTACTCTGTTTATCATATATCCTGATGCCTAGTCACCTTACTCCTATTCATATACCGTGTTTTAGGTCAGTTAGGATCACCACTTTATTTTAAGAATGTGACATGTCATAATAATAGTAGAGAGAATGATTTATTTCAGCTTTCATGTCTTTCATCACATTCCTAGTGTGTCAGAAGTTTACATACACTCAATGAGTATTTGGTAGCATTGCCTTTAAAATTTCAGGGCTTTGTAATGGCCACTCCAATACCTTGACTTTGTTGTCCTTAAGCCATTTTGCCACAACTTTGGAAGTATGCTTGGGGTAATTGTTCATTTAGAAGACCCATTTGCGACCAAGCTTCCTGACTTCCTGACTGATGTTTTGAGATGTTGCTTCAATATATCCACATCATTTTCCTGCTTCATGATGCCATCTATTTTGTGAAGTGCACCAGTCCCTCCTGCAGCAAAGCACCCATACAACATGATGCTGCTACCCCCGTGCTTCACAGTTGGGATGCTGTTCTTTGGCTTGCAAGCCTCCCCCTTTTTCCTCCAAACACAACGATGGTCATTTTGACCAAACATTTCTATTTTTGTTTCATTAGACCAGAGGACATTTCTCCAAAAAGTACGATCTACCCATGTGCAGTTGCAAACTGTAGTCTGGCTTTTTTATAGCAGTTTTGGAGCAGTGGCTTCTTCCTTGCTTAGCGGCCTTTCAGGTTATGTCGATATAGGACTTGTTTTACTGTGGATATAGATACTTTTGTACCTCTTTCCTCCAGCATCTTCACAAGGTCCTTTGCTGTTGTTCAGGGATTGATTTGCACTTCTCACACCAAAATATGTTAATCTCTCGGAGACAGAACGTATCTCCTTCCTGAGCGGTATGACGGCTGCGTGGTCCCATGGTGTTTATACTTGCGTACAATTGTTTATACAGATGAATGTGGTACATTCAGGTGTTTGGAAATTGCTCCCAAGGACGAACCAGACTTGTGGAGGTCTACCATTTTTTTTCTGAGGTCTTGGCTGATCTCTTGATTTTCCCATGATGTCAAGCAAAGAGGCACTGACTTTGAAGGTAGGCCTTGAAATACATCCACAGGTACACATCCAATTGACTCAAATGATGTCAATTAGCCTATCAGAAGCTAAAGCCATGACATAATTTTTTGGAATTTTCCAAGCTGTTTAAAGGCACAGTCAACTTAGTGTATGTACATTTCTGACCCACTGGAATTGTGATACAGTGAATTATAAGTGAAATAATCTGTCTGTAAACAATTGTTGGAAAAATTACTTGTGTCATGCACAAAGTAAATGTCCTAACCGACTTGTCAAAACTATAGTTTGTGGTTGAAAAACGAGTTTTAATGACTCCAACCAAAGTGTATGTAAACTTCCGACTTCAACTGTAGTATCTACCTCTATCACCACAGTATCCCTGTACACTGTAAATTTGGTACGAGAATTGACTGATTCTGTATATAGTATGCTTACTTACTTTCTCGTGTTCATATTTCTATTTCTTGTGTGTTTTTGTTCTACCTTGTGTTATGTTTAGTATTACATTGTTATTGATTACTGCATTGTTGGGTTTATAGTTGACAAGAAAGGCATTTCACTGTGCTTGTGCATGTGACATTAAAACTTTACACTTGAATAGAGAACATCTAAGATGTACAGTATCTAAGATATCCAGTATCTAAGATGTACAGTATCTAAGATGTACAGTATCTAAGATGTACAGTATCTAAGATGTACAGTATCTAAGATGTACAGTATCTAAGATATCCAGTATCTAAGATATCCAGTATCTAAGATGTACAGTATCTAAGATGTACAGTATCTAAGATATCCAGTATCTAAGATGTACAGTATCTAAGATGTACAGTATCTAAGATGTACAGTATCTAAGATGTACAGTATCTAAGATATACAGTATCTAAGATGTACAGTATCTAAGATGTACAGTATCTAAGATGTACAGTATCTAAGATATCCAGTATCTAAGATATCCAGTATCTAAGATGTACAGTATCTAAGATGTACAGTATCTAAGATATCCAGTATCTAAGATATCCAGTATCTAAGATGTACAGTATCTAAGATATCCAGTATCTAAGATGTACAGTGTCTAAGATATCCAGTATCTAAGATGTACAGTGTCTAAGATATCCAGTATCTAAGATATCCAGTATGCTATATTTGCTGATTCTTTATCCAGGCTCAAAGCAGTTCATAAGGTGATGAAACATTGTCACACGTTCAAACATACAGCGCATTCGGAAAGTAATCAAAGCTCTTCCCTTTTTACACAGTTTGTTACGTTACAGCCTTATTCTAAAATGGATGAAATGAATTGCTTTCCTCATCAATCTACACGCAATACCCCATGATGACAAAGCAAAAACAGGTGTTTCGACATTTTTGCTCATTTCTTAAAAATGAAAAACAGAATGAACTTTTTTTACATTAGTATTCAGACCCTTTGCTATGAGACTTGACATTGAGTTTAGGTGATTCCTGTTTCCATTGACCATCCTTGAGATGTTTCTACGACTTGATTGGAGTCCACCTGCGTTAAATTCAATTGATTGGACATGATTTGGAAAGGCACACACATGTCTATATAAGGTCTCACAGTTGACAGTGCATGTCAGAGCAAAAACCAAACCATGCGGTTTGAAGGAATTGTCCTTAGAGCTCAGAGAAAGAATTGTGTCAAGGCACACATCTCAGAAAGGGTACCAAAAGAATTCTGCAGCATTGAAGGTCCCCAAGAACACAGTGGCCTCCATCATTCTTAAATGGAACAATTTTGGAACCACCAAGACTCTTCCTAGAGCTGGCCACCTGGCCAAACTGAGCAATCGGGGGAGAAGGGCCTTGGTCTGGGAGGTGACCAAGAACCCGATGATCACTCTGACAGAGCTCCAGAGTTCCTCTGTGGAGATGGAAGAACCTTCCAAAAGGACAACCATCAGGCCTTTATCAGGCCTTTATGGTAGAATGGCCAGACCAAAACCACTCCTCTGTAAAAGACACATGACAGCCAGCTTGGAGTTTGCCAAATGGCACGTAAAGGACTCTCAGACCATGAGAAACAATATTCTCTGGTCTGATTAAACCAAGATTCAACTGTTTGGCCAAGAGTAAATTCTGGAGGAAACCTGTCACCATGCCTACGGTGAAGCATGGTGGTGGCAGCATCATGCTGTGGGGATGTTTTTCAGTGGCAGGGACTGGGGGACTAGTCAGGCTCGAGGGAAAGATGAACGGAGCAAAGTACAGAGAGATCCTTGATGAAAACCTGCTCCAGAGCGCTCAGTACCACAGACTGGGGGCGAAGGTTCCCTTTCCAACATGACAACGATCCTAAGCACTCAGCCAAGACAATGCAGGAGTGGCTTCGGGACAAGTCTCTGAATGTCCTTGAGTGGCCCAGCCAGAGCCCAGACTTGAACCCGATCTAATATCTTTGGAGAGACCTGAAAATAGCTGTGCAGCAACACTCCCCATTTAACCTGACAGAATTTGAGAGGATCTGCAAAGAAGAATGGGAGAAACTCCCCAAATACAGGCATGTCAAGCTTGTTGCGTCATACCCAAGACTCGAGACTGTAGTCACTGCCAAAGGTTCCTCAACAATGTACTGAGGAAAGGGTCTGAAGACATATGTAAATGTGATATTTCTGTATTTATTTGTAATACATTTGCGAAAATTACAGGGTATCGTTTGAAGATTGATAAGTAACTATTTAAAAAAAATCTATTTAGAATAAGGCTTTAATAACGTAACAAAATGTGGAAAAATTCAAGAGGTCTGAATACTTTCTGAATGCACTGTATGCCAACTCACACTCAAACTCAATTTGACAGAAGCCTGCTTACCTGAAATGGGTGTACCAGCAAATCTCTACAGCATAGCAGTGCTATTCATATATATATAGTGATATGGGTATATACAGTGAGTGTACAAAACATTAAGAACACCTTCCAAATATTGAGTTGCAGTTGCACACCCCCCTTCTGAACTCACCCCTGACCATACTGATCCACATGGAAGAATCCCAGAGCTCTGCATAGTGCACGCTTTCATCTCCCAGTCAGTTTGATTTGGGTGGATTCACCAACCATGGCAGAAAGTGCATAGAGGAGAGAGACGAAAACCAAGATTCAGGATTTTTTTTTTACTGGCTTCAAGGAAGCTGTAAAACTTCCCAATCCCTCCTGGACCGACTGAAGCCCGAGAAAACTCCTGCAGACAGTCACAGCTCACAGCAGGGGAGGGCCAGCTAGGATGGGGAAATAGGGTACAGAGTTTGGATGTAGAGTTAAGACGTAGAGTAAGAGAGCTGCAGCGTCAGGGTGAAGACAGAGGGTGCAGAGTTAGGTGGAGAGTTAGTAGGTTGGAGAATTAGGGTGGAGAGTTAGTAGGTTGGAGAATTAGGGTGGAGAGTTAGTAGGTTGGAGAATTAGGGTGGAGAGTTAGTAGGTTGGAGAATTAGGGTGGAGAGTTAGTGAAAGTGCACAGTGTTATAAGGGCGTCGACTTAACTAATAGTGAAGGTAGATTGAGTAGAGTGTGAAGTTAGCAATCATGGGACCTGGGGCTACCACTTTCTCCAGGCCTGAGGTTAAATGCTTTGTTTTAGCTTGAACATGAGCATCTACAGATATCCAAACTCAAAAAGGAGAAAGGAGTAATAACACTGTAACGGAGATGCTGGGAGTCGAGAAGCAAGTGCAGGGGGGTGAGTTTAATAATACAATAAACATGGAACGATACAAAACAAGAGTAGCGTCTGGACATGAAATACATAACTAATCATCCCTGGGGAATGAACCAAAGGGAGTGACAGATATAGGGGAGGTAATCAGTGAAGTGAGTCCAGGTGAGGCACATAATGAGGCACAGGTGCGCGTAACGATGTTGCCAGGTGTGCGTAATGATGAGTGAGAGAACCAGTGATTAGTAAACCGGCGACGTTGAGCTCCGGAGAGGGGGAGCGGGGGTAGACGTGACAAACACGCTCTTAAACATAACACAGATGTGTCACAACATTTGCTCGTTAGCAGACACACCCTCTCCACTGCAATTAGGGAACCGCAGGGGCTCGTTTTCCACGACAACCACTCTGTCACTTTCATCCTCCAATGAAGTAAATGGTGGCATCCGGCTCCTGATCTCAGGGCGTGTGTGCTTGTGTAACAGACGTCAAGCTGCTTGCTTCTATGCCTGCATTGCTTACTGTTTGGGGTTTTAGGCTGGGTTTCTGTACAGCACTTTGATATATCAGCTGAAGGGCATTATACATACATTTGATTTGATTTGATTTGCTTAGCAAGTACCGCTTCCTCCTGATTCGGCTCACACGGAGGCTCGAACACAGGACCTCTGCCTTGCTGGCACACATGACCTCCTGAAAGCATTTTACCAGTCGTGCCATGCAAAAAGCCACCTATTCACCAATGCAAGTGGGTACATTTCAGGCTGAGGGGTGTGTTTCACACATCCCAATGCTACAAGTTTGTGTGTGTCTGTGCCTTGCTGTAAGATTCCGACAGGCTACAGACTACCCCTTTGTGTGTGTGTGTGTGTCTGTGCCTTATTTTGCTGTAAGATTCCGACAGGCTACAGACTACCCCTGTGTGTGTCTGTGCCTTATTTTGCTAAGTTTCCGACAGGCTACAGACTACCCCTGTGTGTGTCTGTGCCTTATTTTGCTACGTTTCCGACAGGCTACAGACTACCCCTTTGTGTGTGTCTGTGCCTTATTTTGCTGTAAGATTCCGACAGGCTACAGACTACCCCTTTGTGTGTGTCTGTGCCTTATTTTGCTGTAAGATTCCGACAGGCTACAGACTATCCCTTTGTGTGTGTGTGTGCTGATACAGTATGCACAATGCATTCGTATTCAAACAGCTAGACTTTTCCACATTTTGTTATGTTGCAGACTTATTATAAAATAGATCAAAACATTGTTTTGTTTCATTAATCTACACACAATACCCCATACTGACAAAGCAAAAACATGTTTTTAGACATTTTTTGCACATTTGTTCAAAATACATAACTCAATTATCACATTTTCAAAAGTACTCAGACCTTTTACCCAACTTTGTTAAAGCACCTTTGGCAGCGATTTACGCCTCGAGTCTTCTTGGGTATGACACTACAAGCTTGGCACACCTGTACTTAGAGTTTCTGCCATTCATTTCTGCAGATACTCTCAAGCTCTGTCAGGTTGGATTGGGAGCATCGCAGCACAGCTATTTTCAGGTCTCTCCAGATATGTTCGATCGGTTTCCAAGTCCGGGCTCTGGCTGGGCCACTCAAGGATATTCAGAGACTTGTCCAGAAGCCAATCCTGCGTTGTCTTGGCTGTGTGCTTAGGGTCGTTGTCCTGTTGGAAGGTGAACCTTCACCCCAGTCTGAGGTCCAGAGCTTTCTGGAGCAGGTTTTCATCAAGCATCTCTCTGTACTTTGCTCAGTTCATATTTTCCTCGATCCTGACAAGTCTCACTGAAAAAGATCCCCACAGCATGATGCTGCCACCACCATGCTTCCCTTTAGGGATGGTGCCAGGTTTCCTCCATATATTACGCTTGGCATTCAGGCCATAGAGTTCAATCTTGGTTTCATCAGACCAGAGAATCTTGTTTCTCATGGTCTGAGAGTCCTTTAGGTGCCTTTTGGCAAACTCCAAGCTGGCTGTCATGTGCCTTTTACAGAGGAGCTGCTTCCGTCTGGCCCCTCTACCATATAGGGCTGATTGGGGGAGTGCTGCAGAGATGGTTGTCCTTCTGGAAGGTTCTCCCATCTCCACAGAGGAACTTTGTTACAGTGACCTTTGGGTTCTTGGTCACCTCCCTGACCAAGGCCCTTCTGCTCTGACATGCACAGTCAACTGTGTGCTTTTCCAAATCAAGTCCAATCTATTGAATTTACCACAGGTGGACTCCAATCAAGTTGTAGAAATATCTCAACAATGATCAATGGAAACAGGATGCACCTGAGCTCCATTTTGAGTCTCATAACAAAGGGTCGGAATACTTATAGTTGAAGTTGGAAGTGTACATGCACTTAGGTTGGAGTCATTAAAACTCGTTTTTCAACCACTCCACAAATTTCTTGTTAACAAACTATAGTTTTGGCAAGTCGGTGAGGACATCTACTTTGTGCATGACACAAGTAATTTTTCCAACAATTGTTTACAGACAGATTATTGCACTTATAATTCACTGTATCACAATTGCAGTGGGTCAGACATTTACATACACTAAATTGACTGTGCCTTTAACCAGCTTGGAAAATTCCAGAAAATTATGTCATGGCTTTAGAAGCTTCTGATTTACATAATTTGAGTTAATTGGAGGTGTACCTGTGGATGTATTTCAAGGTCTACCTTCAAACTCAGTGCCTCTTTGTTTGACAGCATGGTTAAATCTAAATCTAAATAAATCAGCCAAGACGTTCATCTATACAACCAATAGTACGCAAGTATAATCACCATGGGACCACGCAGTCGTCATACCGCTCAGGAAGGAAACGCGTTCTGTCTCCTAAAGATGAACGTACTTTGGTGCGAAAAGTGCAAATCAATCCCAGAACAACAGCAAAGGACCTTGTGAAGATGCTTGAGGAAACGGGTAAAAAAGTATCTATATCCACAGTAAAACGAGTCCTATATCAACATAACCTGAAAGGCCGCTAAGCAAGGAAGAAGCCACTGCTCCAAAACTGCTATAAAAAAGCCAGACTACAGTTTGCAACTGCACATGGGGACAAAGATCGTACTTTTTGGAGAAATGTCCTCTGGTCTGATGAAAGAAAGAAATATAACTGTTTGGCCATAATGACCATTGTTATGTTTGGAGGAAAAAGGGGGAGGCTTGAAATCTGAAGAACACCATCCCAACTGTGAAGCACGGGGGATGCAGCATCATGTTGTGGGGTTGCTTTGCTGCCGGAGGGACAGGTGCACCTCACAAAATAGATGGCATCATGAGGTAGGAAAATTATGTGGATATATTGAAGCAACATCTCAAGACATCAGTCAGGAAGTTAAAGCTTGGTCGCAAATGGGTCTTCCAAATGAACAATGACCCCAAGCATACTTCCAAGGTTGTGGCAAAATGGCTTAAGGACAACAAAGTCAAGGTATTGGAGTGGCCATTACAAAGTCCTGACCTCAAGTCTATAGAAAATGTGTGGGCAGAACTGAAAAAGTGTGTGCGAGCAAGGAGGCCTACAAACCTGACTCAGTTACAGCAGCTCTGTCAGGAGGAATGGGCCAAAATTCACCCAACTTAGTGTGGGAAGCTTGTGGAAGGCTACCCAAAACATTTGACTCAAGTTAAACAATGTAAAGACAATGCTATCAAATACTAATTGAGTGTATGTAAACTTCTGACCCACTGGGAATGTGATGAAAGAAATAAAAGCTGAAATAAAAAAATTCTCTCTACTATTATTCTGACATTTCACATTCTTAAAATAAATTGGTGATCCTAACTGACCTAAGACTGTCACGACTTCTCCCGAAGTCGTTGCCTCTCCTTGTTCGGGCGGTGCTCGGCGGTCGACGTCACCGGTCTTCTAGCCATCATTGATCCATTTTTCATTTTCCATTGGTTTTGTCTTGTCTTCCTACACACCTGGTTTCAATCCCATTCATTACCTGTTGTGCATTTAACCCTCTGTTTCCCCTCATGTCTTTGTCAGAGATGGTTTGTTATTCAGTGTTGTGTTGGTTTTTGTATTGGTGCGAGACGGGTCCTTGTACCCACTTTATTTATTGTTACATTTAGTGTTTGGAATATGTTTTGTTTATTTGTTGTTACACTCAGTTTGATTCTCCTGCGCCTGACTTCCCTGCCACCTATACACACGACTCTGACAAAGACAGGGAATTTTTACTAGAATTAAATGTTGGGAATTGTGATAAACTGAGTTTAAATGTAATAGGTTAAGGTGTATGCAAACTTCTGACTTCAACTGTATGTAAATAAGCTATTTAAGTTTTTAATTCGTAATAAATTTGCAGAAATTTCTAAAAACCTGTTTTCTCTTTGTCATTATGGGGTATTGGGTATTGTGTGTATATTGATGAGGGAAAATGTATATTTAATCAATTTTAGAATAAGGCTGTAATGTAACAAAATGTGGAAAAGGGGTAAGGGTCTGAATACTTTCCGAATGCACTGTATGTGTTGCAATCCTAGGGTCATGCATTGAGTTTTATTATTCAAAAACACAATATACCATCAAATACCGTCATACCGACTATGATATGATATTTTGGCCATATCGCCCAGTCCTAGGCGTGGCTAATGGTGCTGTCGGCGACCCAACATTTTCCTGTTTGCCGCAGCGATAAAATATTTGCTATTTTAAAGTTAATCTCTGGCAATTCTACACATTTTGCCATGTGGTGGAGATAACATTTAGCCGTTTTAATGCTAATTTTCTGCAATTCTACACATTTTACAATGAGGCTGAGAGAAAATATGTCCGTTTAAAGCAAATTGTCTGCAGTTATTCACATCTTGCCATGAGTGACTCCAACATTATAACAAAATCAATGGCGGTCCTATGCCATGACAAAAATACTCCTCAATGCATAATTATTTTAATTTTAGAATCTCCCTGATTTGTCTAGCTCTCACGCCTGTTTCCGTTTCCGCTTCCCCTCCCTGGCGCTCGCGGGCGGTAGGCTCCCCATCATTACGCACACGCCTCAGTGATCATTGGACTCACCTGTCCTCAATCACCTCTGTTATTATAGCCCCTATATCTGTCTGGTTCCCCGCTCTGTTCCCTGCTTCAGCATTAATTGTCGTTTGTCGTTGTTTACCCGTGTGCTGATGCAGTTCCTGTTTTGTTACCTGTCTGCTCCTGAATAAATGTTGACTCCCCGTACCTGCTTCTCATCTCCAGCATCGTTCCTTACGCTTTTATTTAGGTGATTGTTTGTTCTCAAAGATAATATGGGTCCATTACCTTTTCTACATCATTTATATGTATTGTTTTAGTATACACTGAAAACATTTTTCCATCGTGAAAATGATACATTATAGTTACGAATTTGCAAAACATTTGATATGTGACAAATTCCAATTTGTTGTGGCTAACTTGTTGAGATCTATTTCTGAGCATAGTCAGGGAAGGAACTCGCCTGGGAGATGGTTGCATGTCCTTCATACAGAGGGAGATGATAATACAACCATATTGTTTACACAACAGGTCAATTATACAAGCAAAGCAACAGTTCCAGAACACAATGGCCTTGGGTTAGGGTGCAGACATAACAGGAGTCTATGAAATGCAGTTTATTACAGTTCAACACGGAACAACGCATCAACCTTGAGATGGTACAACAGCTTAAGTCAAATTATGCCACCACTGTGGCTAACACGAATGTTAGCTAGGTGGCTAACGTTAGCTAGGCTATGGGTTAGGGTTAGAGGTTAAGGTTATGGTTAAGGTTAAAGGGTTAAGGTTAGGGTTAAGGTTAGGGTTAGAGGAAGGGTTAGCTAGCATGCTTAGTAGTAGCTAAAAAGTAACAGAAAAGTTGCTAATGAACTAAAATGCTAAAGTTGTCCATGATGAGATTAAAAAACGCTACCTTTGGGTTGCTAGGTGTTCGCGTTGTACACCCACCCATCCGCCCTGACCAACCACCCTACTTTTGTTTTTGCCTCATGTATCCTTCTGTATTATGTAGGCTATGTATACCAAATGTAACATATCATACTCATTTGAGAGTGTCCCCGATACGTTTACTGTGTTATGTCTAGTCTATGAGACCAGGCTGGTGTGTTTGTGTGCAATAATAGGCTAATGAGCAAAAGCTTGAAATCTCCCCAGTGTGTACAGTACCAGTCAAAAGTTAGGACACACCTACTCATTCAATGTGTTTTAATTCTTTTTTACTATTTTTTACTATTTTCTACATTCCTATTGGTGTCCTTTAGTAGTGGTTTCTTTGCAGCAATTCGACCATCAAAGCTTGAGTTACACAGTCTCCTCTGAACAGTTGATGTTGAGATGTGTCTGTTACTTGAACTCTGTGAAGCATTTATTTGGGCTGCAATGTCTGAGGCTGGTAACTCTAATGAACTTAACCTCTACAGAAGGTATTGTATGTGTCTGGGAATAAGTTAACAAACAGACCGTCAGATACCCTTCACAATCAATTACAGCCAAATGTCAATGTAGTGGCCAAGGCGTCGAGGGACAACTTTAGATTAGAAATCTCCATTATTAAAGATGGGCTGAAAATGAAGGATAGTGTGTGTGAAAGCAGAAATTAAGCAATCGCACATCCTTTACCTCCAGTGTCCATTGCAGACTGACAAGTTGACAGTTAGCCTGTGGGTAATGGCTTGAGATTGTGATGGAGATGGTCGTCTGTGGGAGTTTGGGCAGCAGAGATCTGAGAGTGAACAGCTCGGATACAGTTAGTCAGAGCTATGCAGTACTTCATCATAGTGTCATCCAACCGATGCAGATTTGGGACAGCACATGGAGGGGATGCTGGGGTTCTCATAGGCCACTTATCCTGCAACTGGCACTCAGCCACTGTCTTTGCTTCCTCATTTGTGGTGGGAAAGCTTCAGTCCATTTTGAGTAGCTATCCACCATTACCAACATGTATTTCTTTCTCTTACAGGTGGGCATATGTACAAAAACAATTAGCATTTTTACAAATGGGCCCCTGGCAGTCGAGACAAAGAAGTGGGTACTTGTTTTCCTGCGTTGTGTTCTTGGCAAATTAAACATGATGCACAAATGTGTGCTGCAATTGTAGTAAATATCGTTGCGCACCATTCTGTTCTGCATGCACTGACCATTCACCCTTTGGACACATGACTCATACCGTGATGCATGCGTCCAAGGTAACCGAACAGTGGCGGTGGCTAATCGTTCAAGGGTTGTTTGTTCTCCAGTAAAACCCTATCCCTCTCCATATGTAGCCAACGGAGTATGAAATTGCAATAAATAGTTACAGTAATCAACCAGCAGCCACTGACGCAGAGTAGATTGTTATTGGTTGGAGTACACAACAGGGCCTTCTCGCTAGACCTTTTGAGGAAACACTCCCAGAAACCATACAACATACGAAACAACAATAAACACTTCTTCAGAATTATCCGCATTTACTTATTACATTGACATTTCAACCATGTCACTGATCTCTCTAGCGAGGGTGATCAGACCTCACAAGAAAGTTGGTGAGGACAGAAAATAGGAGCATTGTGCCGTAATCGTCTCACTCAGTGTTCGGTCACTCATGGGCACACTACGTCACAGGCCAAGTCTAAGTCCTTAGTAAGAGTAGACATTGAACATTTAAGCCCTTTGGGTCCTGCCATAGAGTTACATTAGAAGAGCCCTTCAAGATGGCTCAAGGTCATTGGTCACAGATAAAAGGACGTCAAATCACGTTATATGTACAGTACTTTCAAAATATTAGTGAGCAGTCATCATCATGAATCAAATTGACAATCTACTGGGAAATTCTTTTTAGTCCTTGTCATATGAAGATAAATAATTAAGAAAAATTATAGAAAATATGTATCAGTGCTCATCAGCCATTGGGACATAAACATTACACAACAAGTTGGAAATTGTAAATTTGACAATGAGTGGTTTGGAAGGAATCAATGGCTAACTGCAAGCATTGGAAAGCAACCACTAGCCTGCTATTCAGTGGACTGGTGTTTTTTTCTTCCAGAGTTCCCTCCATAAATCCAGAGAATAACAGACTTTGATGACAAAATTTGCCCACAAAGGAACGCAGCGCCACCTTCCTGTTTAAGTGAGCACAGCACAAGGTGAGTCAAAAAATGTCTTGTAAAGTTATGCTGCGGCATAAATGATGTAATATGCAAGGGAGATATGTAGACTGTAGCTAAGAAAGTAATACTAAGTGTATGTTGTGTAGTAAGCTGTTAGTAGCCCATGTGCCTCACCCTAATCATTTGGTTTATTTTCACCAGGTATTGTAAACACATCGTTTGTGGCCGGTGTGTGCCTGTTTTCAGATTTTTTTTGTACAGCTTTGACAATGCTACTGATAGTAGTGGTGGTGCTTGGCTAGCACGTACAAATTCAGCACAAACAACATTCTATAACAGAATTGTGTTATTAAAATTAAAAGCTTATTTAACGTGTCAAATAGTGTTATTTGACGTGTATCTTTTTTGACATGCAAAGACCCAAACAGCATTCAATGTGCCTCACCCTCATAATTTGGTCTATTTTCACCTCTTATTTTTAACTACTGTTCTAACTTGATGGTGCACATGTAGCTTATAACCTGTTTTAGAGAAATGTAATCATTGAATATTGTAAGAGCTTTCATTGTCTGCTTCTATGCCCCCTTTATTTATCCTACGGCTTTGACTTGGTGTACAGGGAGTACACTGTAAGAACGGCCCATGTTCTGAATTCTGTTGCTGTACATTTCAAAAGTGCTGAACAAATAGTTATATTGACTACATCCGTCGTCGCTCGCTCATGAATGTCTTAATGGAAATTACGGATTGCCTCTTATGCCCTTGTTGTCCCCCTATGCCATAGTTAGTACATCTCAATTGTTAATAGAAACCACATTTGTTTAAGCAAGTCAGCCATATCGGCTATGTTTTTTTTAAAGGCAGTAAATGAAGCTGAATGAAGTGTTTTGATGTGAGACAAGGCTCCTTTTATAGCCAGGTGTAGCAGTGGTAATGTGTTGGGACTGCTGTTGGGACAGCTTTGCGTAGGCCCTAACAGTTTGTGGGCAAAGTTTGTCACCGTTATAGGGCAATTAATGTATTGTTTAGTGTTGTAGCTTTTCTGGCATGTGTGACAGTATAACTTTAGACCGTCCACCACCGCTAACCATTTCACATCCAATACACTCACCCCCCTTTTGACCTCCTCCTTTTCCGCAGCAACCAGTGATCCGGGTCAACAGCATCAATGTAACAGTATAACTTTAGACCGTCCCCTTGCCCATACCCGGGCGCGAACCAGGGACCCTCTGCACACATCAACAACAGTCACCCACGAAGCATCGTTACCCATCGCTCCACAAAAGCCGCGGCCCTTGCAGAGCAAGGGGAACTACTACTTCAAGGTCTCAGAGCAAGTGACGTCACCGATTGAAACGCTATTTAGCGCACACCACCGCTAACTAAGCTAGCCGTTTCACATCCGTTACACATGCATCCCACAATTATTATTTTTTGCCCCACCAAGATTTACATGCTAAAACTCAACCCAAACTCATCCCAAACCATCTCAATTTGTTTGAGGTCAGGGGATTATGGAGGCCAGGTCATCTGATGCACCACTCCATCACTCTCCTCCTTACACAGCCTGGAGGTGCGTTGGGTCATTGTCCAAACCAGATGGGATGGAATATCGCTGCAGAATGCTGTGGTAGCCATGCTGATTAAGTGTGCCTTGAATTCTAAATAAATCACAGTGTCCCCAGCAAAGCACCCCCACACCATCACACCTCCTCCTCCATGCTTTATGGTGGGAAATACACATGCGGAGATCTGTTCACCCACACCGTTTCTCACAAAAACACGGAGGTTGGAACCAAAAATCTCCAATTTGGACTGCAGACCAAATGACAAATTTCCACCGGTCCAATGTCCATTGCTCGTGTTTCTTGGCCCAAGCAAATATCTTCTTCTTCTTCTACTGGTTTCTTTGCAGTAATTCGACCATCAAGGCCTGATTCAAGCAATCTTCTCTGAACAGTTGATGTTGAGATGTGTATGTTACTTGAACTCTGTGAAGTATTTATTTGGGCTGCAATTTCTGAGGCTGGTAACGCTAAGGAACTTATCCTATGCAGCAGAGGTAACTCTGGCTTTTCCCTTTCTGTTGCGGTCCTCATGAGAGCCAGTTTCATCATAGTGCTGGATGTTTTTACGACTGCATTTGAAGAAACTTTCAAAGTTCATGAAATTTTCCAGATTGACTGACCTTCATGTCTTAAAGTAATGATGTACTGTAGTTTTTCTTTGCTTATTTGAGCTGTTCTTGGAAGATTCGTTATTAAAGGGAAATAGTTCTGCCAAATTGAACCCCAAAATGTAATGGATGAGGACGACAAGAGATAAATCTTCATAATAAATAATTAAAAAGCTACGTTTTGTGCTTGAAGGACTTTTGTTAGGTTCAGTTTGATAACGTTAGCTTGCTAACTTAGCCAGGCAGGCACAGTTGTGACTTTCCGTAGCAGGCTAGGAGAGCATTTTAGCTAACCCTTACCCTTTTCCTAGACTAAGTATCCTAACCTACCATGTTAATTATCCTAACCTGCCATCCAGGTTGTTCAAGATTGGCGTCGAAATTGGACGTCTATCCATGTCCTGAGGACTTCGGGAAATGTCTTCAAAACTGGCTACTAGGGGAAACAGTGAGCGCTATTACTCAAGTAGGCTTGAGTTTTGCTAGGGCTTATCCCTCCCGGGTCAACGGGAGGGATAAGCCAATCATGAAGAAAATGCACTACTTTAAAATGGAGATAGCCTCAATTTTCACTGTCACCGACACTATAATGGCACAGATACAAAGATGATTCAACATAGCTAGCTAGCTACTCCGCCGACTCTCGACAGCTAACAGGCAGTTGCTTCATTCAAAAATGAATCCATTGTGATTTAATTTAAATGTAAATAGCTACACTAGTTATCTAGTTGTGACTATCTGGTTAGTATCAACATGGGCTTACCACAATTCCTACCTGGTCCTAAATACTAAATACCTTGCAGGAACTCTCTTACACTCTACAGAAATGGAAGTTAAAAATCCCGTTGCTACCACAGAGAGATACTTTGCAGTGGTAAATGGTTCATGGGGCTCGAAACAATAATCACGTCAAATAAGTCGTTGTTTGTGATATCATTAAGGATGGTATACCAAATAACGGCAACTCTACAAATGTATACGTTCCAGTTATCAGATTTATATCTACATGTTGCGGAACTTATATGAGTAAATACGAAACTATAAGTGAGAAGATGAAATGGAATTTCATATAAGACCTTTGCCAAGTCAGTCATTATGACTAAAAGTTGGATCGCCGTTTTCCCCCAATTGTTTAAAAGGACTCGCTGAAGAATTTACGTTAGACCATATAGGTGGACGGTAAGCCAGATGTCACAAATGGTTAGACAATAGAGACCAGAAAAATGTGGAGTGGTGGCTGCATGTTGAAATTGTAGGAATTTAAATCTCTAGAGACCAATATACGGACGGTAAGCCAGACGTGTAAAATGGTTAGACTCTACATTAGACCAGCGTGCCCGACAGCATGAGCTGAAAGGTACGAAATGGTTAGAAACTCTGAAACTCATTCTAACAGATACTCCAAGACCAACATACTACAACTACAAAGGACATGGTGACCTCTGGTGAACCACCAGACTTACACAACCAGAGACTTTCTGATGAACTACTCTCCACAGACTGATCAAATGATTTCAACAGAGCGAGACGACAAAGACATACAAGCGTAAATATGTGCTGTATTTCTAAATTCGAATGAGCGGTTATTAGGGTGCTAAATACCCATATTTATGATGAGCGTATTATTCAACTGTACGTACGATAGTTGAATTCCTCTGTCTCTCCTCCTCCTGCTCATATTGGGTTAAGTTTTTCAAGCAAAGGTCTTTTAAGCGAGTATGCCAGCACGCTTGTTTGGTTTGGCTAGCCGACTTTGGCTAGACGCAAAACACCAGTCTCAACGTCAACGGTGAAGAGAGCGACTCCGGGATGCTATGAGTAGTCCACAGCGTTGTACGAGATCTTCAGTTTCTTGACAATTTCTCACATGGAATAGCCTTCATTTACCAGAACAATGATAGACTGATGAGTTTCAGAAGAAAGTTCTTTGTTTCTGGCCATTTTGAGCCTGTAATCGAACCCACTAATGCTGATGATCCAGATACTCAACTAGTCTAAAGAAGACCAGTTTTATTGCTTCTTTAATCAGCAAAACAGGTTTCAGTAGTGCTAACATAATTGCAAAATAGTTTTGTAATGATAAATTAGCCTTTTAAAATGATAAACTTGGATTAGCTAACACAATGTGCCATTGGAACACAGGAGTGATGGTTGCTGATAATGGGCCTCTGTATGCCTATGTAGATATTCTATTAAAAATCTGCTGTTTCCAGCTACAATAGTCATTTATAACATTAACAATCTCTACACTGTATTTCTGATAAATTGTATGTTATTTTAATGGTAATTTTTTTTTGCTTTTCTTTCATAAACAAGGAAATTTCTAAGTGAACCCAATCTTTTGAACGGTAGTGTAAGTAATCAGATCCTTTACGCAGTACTTGGTTGAAGCACCTTTGACAGCAATTACAGCCTCGAGTCTTCTTGGGAATGACGCTACAAGCTTGGCACACCTGTTCTTCTCTGCAGATGCTCTCAAGCTCTGTCAGGTTAGATGGGGAGCACTGCTGCACAGCTATTTTCAGGTCTCTCCAGAGATGTTCGATCGGGTTCAAGTCCGGGCTCTGGCTGGGCCACTCAAGGACATTCAGAGACTTGTCCCAAAGCCACTCCTATGTTGTCTTGGCTGTGTGCTTAGGGTCATTGTCCTGTTGGAAGGTGAACCTTCGCCCCAGTCTGAGGTCCTGAGCGCTCTAGAGCAGGTTTTCATCAAGGATCTCTCTGTACTTTGCTCCATTCAGCTTTCCTCAATTCTGACAAGTCTCCCTGCCCCTGAAAAACATCCCCACAGCCTGATGCTGCCACCACCATGCTTCACCGTAGGGATGGTGCCAGGTTTCCTCCAGACTTGACGCTTGGCATTCTGGCCTAAGTTCAATCTTGGTTTCGTCAACTCCAAACTCCAAGGTCACCAGACCCGGGCTTTATCTCATCCCCAAGTCTTTTTCCCTGCTGGGAGGTTGTAAAGCTTGGCTACACTGATTTACACACTGCAATGAATACTCTAAACATGAGCCCTGGCCTGCCCTGCCTTTTTAGTGCTGCCTAAAACCAGCATTTCTGCAGGGTCAAAGTGGTTTTCCAAAGTCATTTCTGATTAATCCCAAAAACATTTTTTTACGACGCTCGCGGGCAACTCCCTCTCTGAGGGAGAGAGTGCAAAGATGAGAAGAAGAAACGGAGGTAAACTTTGTTAGCTTGTTTTTACAACAGCATATTTTTTTAGCCCATGATGATGTTATTCAAAGTTATTGACCTCACAGTAAGCCAGATTTGAGTAACTTACACTTCAACATGTTGACTCAAAAGCTGCAGTGACAGATTACGTTAATTAAGCTAACTAACTAAAGTGAGGGACTACCCAGTCTAGCTAGCCGTGCTGCTTCATGAGCAACCTATATGACATTTTATGAGCAAGGTTTTGACAGTACATTTATTGATTAGCTATCTGGACATTGAATCCGACTGCTGGAGCTCTGTTACCACCCGACAAAGTATCACTCACTAACCAATTACTGTTTAATCAGGTACTGTCCAAATATGCACAAAAACAATAGTAAGAAAGTTAGCTAGCTTACTTGAGGCTAACATGACATTAGCCACTTTTGTTAACATCAGCTCAATTAGCTAGCTTACTTGAGGCTAACATGACATTAGCCACTTTTGTTAACATCAGCTCAATTAGCTAGCTTACTTGAGGCTAACATGACATTAGCCACTTTTGTTAACATCAGCTCAATTAGCTAGCTTACTTGAGGCTAACATGATATTAGCCACTTTTGTTAACATCAGCTCAATTAGCTAGCTTACTTGAGGCTAACATGACATTAGCCACTTTTGTTAACATCAGCTCAATTAGCTAGCTTACTTGAGGCTAACATGACATTAGCCACTTTTGTTAACATCAGCTCAATTAGCTAGCTTACTTGAGGCTAACATGACATTAGCCACTTTTGTTAACATCAGCTCAATTAGCTAGCTTACTTGAGGCTAACATGACATTAGCCACTTTTGTTAACATCAGCTCAATTAGCTAGCTTACTTGAGGCTAACATGACATTAGCCACTTTTGTTAACATCAGCTCAATTAGCTAGCTTACTTGAGGCTAACATGACATTAGCCACTTTTGTTAACATCAGCTCAATTAGCTAGCTTACTTGAGGCTAACATGACATTAGCCACTTTTGTTAACATCAGCTCAATTAGCTAGCTTACTTGAGGCTAACATGACATTAGCCACTTTTGTTAACATCAGCTCAATTAGCTAGCTTACTTGAGGCTAACATGACATTAGCCACTTTTGTTAACATCAGCTCAATTAGCTAGCTTACTTGAGGCTAACATGACATTAGCCACTTTTGTTAACATCAGCTCAATTAGCTAGCTTACTTGAGGCTAACATGACATTAGCCACTTTTGTTAACATCAGCTCAATTAGCTAGCTTACTTGAGGCTAACATGATATTAGCCACTTTTGTTAACATCAGCTCAATTAGCTAGCTTACTTGAGGCTAACATGACATTAGCCACTTTTGTTAACATCAGCTCAATTAGCTAGCTTACTTGAGGCTAACATGATATTAGCCACTTTTGTTAACATCAGCTCAATTAGCTAGCGAACTCTATGTTATCTGTTGAATAAACAGCTGGATAGTTTTGGGAATTTCTGGAAGATGGACATACAGAATTGAAGATGCAGCTCAGCAAACACAGAGACGGTTGTTGTATTTGTAGGAGTAAGTGAATAGGTTGTGTGCTTACATCTAACAGTAGCTACATAGATGGCAAAGTGGCTGACAACGTCACGAAAACTATGTGCGTCCTTCCATGGGGCCTGATTCTGGATGGCCAGATTGCTAGCAAGGGTGACACTGCCATGTGTGGGAATCATAAGTGGCTTATTTCAGAATGTTTCATCATGAACACAGGTATTGTGGTTAGTGAAGGGTAAAACATTTGAATGTTAATCAGGTTTAAGATTGAGTGAACTGCTAATATCATTAAGGAACAGAAATTATCCCAGATTTGACCTTTAGCTCAATTCACGTAAACATTATTTGCCTGTTGTTCATGTTGTGAATGTGTGCGTGTTTATTTTTCTTACGTGTTTGTTAAGAATTCTCCATATTGCTACGGCACTGATACTATGCCGTCTCTGTATTAATATAGGAGATACGAGAAAGCAGAACTTCAGACAGCAAGGAAGAGAGGGGAGCAGACAGGACAGAGTGGATAACAGGATAACATAGAGAGAGGGGAGGCCCACACAAGACAAACATGGCACATTCCTCTCAAGCCAGACGAAGAAGTCCTTGCTAAACATTATCTCTCAAAAAAAGAAAGATGGCACTCCTGACATGTCCTGTGTATATAAATTGTTCACACCCTGATATGTTCCCATCGCTGAAGGCAATCATACAGGCTGCGCTGAACATGCCAGTTAGCAGCTATGAGAGATCTTTCAGTGCATTAAGATGTCACATACCTGCACTAGTGGAAAAAGTACTCAATTCTCATTCTTGAATAAAAGTAAAGATATCTTAATAGAAAATTACTCAAGTAAAAGTCACGCAGTAAAATACTACTTGAGTAAAAGTCTAAAAGTATTTGTTTTTAAATATACTTCAGTATCAAAAGTAAAGGTAGTTGCTAAAATATTCTTAAGTAGCCAGGGTCACACTCCAACACGCAGACATCATTTAAAAACAAAGCATTTGTGTTTAGGGAGTCCGCCAGATCAGAGGCAGAAGGGATGACCAGGGTTGTTCTCTTGTGCGAATTGGAGCAGTTTCTGTCCTGCTAAGCATTCAAATTGTAAAGAGTACTTTTGGGTGTCAGGGAAAATGCATGGAGTAAAAAGTACAGAATTTCCTTTAGGAATGTTGTGCTGCCATCCTGTTAGAAGGTAACAGATTATTTTATTACAATGGTTAAATTGGATTTTCATTGTGTTCAATGGTGTTATTTGCCCCCTAGTGGCGCTTTCTGGTACTTAGAAAGACGACGCAAACAGGAAGTACAGAATTAGTTTTGCACGCAAAGAAGCAGCTACAAACAACGCTACGGTGCAGGTTTTCGGTTATTTCTTGTCACGCTTCAGCCTTGGAAATATTTGTTTTTTCACAACATAAACGTTTTCAATATATTCATTCAAGAAAAGTCACGCCTTGGGAGTTTTATTGAAGACTTAGTTGTTAGCTATCTGTCTAGTTTTTGCATGGGAACGCAACTCAAGGACAGAATAGTGAAAAAACATCATCACATCGGGCTCAAGCTCAAAAATAACCACACACGGTGGTTTTGTTTCTACGTTCATCAGCAAACAAAGCCTCTATTCCTAAGGAAGACCAGCAGTCTATGATGCAACAACCAGAGCCAGGTGTTCAACAGAGAGAGATGGAAGAGCCTCTTCAGCACATTGGGACCAAGTCTCAATCTACAAGATCAAGGTCATCAAAACAGTCAAGCAGATCCTCAACCGCGAGTTCTGCAGCCATCAAAGCACGCGCCAAGGCGGACTCAGCACGCGCACAAGTCTCTTATGCTGAGAAGGAAGCTTCTGTGATGAAACAAAAGGCAGAAATAGAGGCCAGCTTGTTGAAGCAAAAAGCTGACCTCGAGGCAAGTTTATATGTTCTCCAAGTTGAGAGAGCAGCTGCTGCTGCGTTGGCTGAAGCTGCAGCCTTTGAAGAAGTTGTAGGATCAGAACGCAGAGAGCTTCGCAAAGAACTAGACACAGGGACACAGCCCTTAAGTCCAGTCCAACGTACATGTGAGTATGTGCAACAACATGCTAGGCCCTACTTTGCTGAACTTCCATTTGAAGTGGAGAAACAAGAGCTTAGTGTTGACCCAGCTACATGCCATAATCCAGAAAGTAGCAAACAACAGAACATGAGCAGAGACTCTCCGTTCAAAAGAAATGAACAGCAGCATGGTGGAAATGGAAAGCAAGCCCACTTCCAGTCACACACACACAACTTCCCTGAGTCACAAGTGGCACCAGACCTCACCAAGTACCTCCTACGACGTGAGATGGTGAGTTCCGGACTCCTGAAGTTTGATGATCGCCCTGAAAATTATTGGGCATGGAAAGCATCCTTTCTCAATACGATCAGAGATTTGAATTTATCAGCCAGGGAAGAGTTAGATCTAATTACCAAGTGGCTAGGGGCAGAGTCATCTGAGCAAGCAAACAGAATTAGATCTGTCCATATTTTCAACGCAACAGCAGGACTTAACATGGTCTGGCAACGACTAGAAGAGTGCTATGGTACACCCGAAGTGATCGAAAATGCACTGTTGAAGAAAATTGATGATTTTCCAAAACTGGCTAACAAAGACAATCACAAACTAAGAGAACTAGGTGACATTCTTCTCGAACTGGAGTGTGCTAAAGTAGAAGGGTACCTTCCAGGCCTCGCTTATCTGGACACATCTCGGGGGGTAAACCCTATTGTAGAGAAACTTCCATTCAGTTTACAAGAAAAATGGATAGCACAGGGATCCAAATATAAGGAGGACTATCGGGTAGCATTCCCACCATTCTCGTTCTCGAGATTCATCAGGAACCAGGCGAAAATTAGAAATGACCCCAGCTTCACCCTCTACACCTCAACTAACCAGGTGTCCATGAAAAGTGAGAAACCTACCAGGTACAGCAGCAAGACACCTGTGACTGTATACAAGACAGATGTGTCATCTGAGGCCTCAGACCACCAAACCAAACCCAGTAAGACAAAGGTTGAAAACCCTGACCGTCACTGCCCAATACATAACAAGCCTCATCCTCTTAAAAGGTGTCGTGGGTTTAGATACAAAACTCTAGATGAGCGCAAATCATATCTCAAAGACAATGGCATTTGTTTCCGATGTTGTGGGTCAACTCAGCACAGAGCTAAAGACTGTAAGGTTTCAATCAAGTGCTCTGAGTGCGACAGCGACAGGCATCTTGCTGCTCTGCATCCAGGCCCAGCCCCTACAAATACAGACACCGCTACAGCAGAGACAGAGCATGGCGGGGAGCAAGGTGACGATGCTCTTCTATCTGTCACCTCAAAGTGTACAGAGATCTGTGGTGAGGGAGTCAATCCAAGATCATGTTCAAAAATATGCCTAGTCAAAGCTTATCCGGCTGGGAAAAGAGAGAAAGCTGTCAAAATGTATGTAGTGCTTGATGAACAGAGTAACAAATCTCTGGCCAAGACAGAGTTTTTCAGTCTCTTCAACATCAATGACAACTCTGCTCCATACACCATGAAGACGTGTTCTGGGGTAACAGAGACTTCAGGCAGGAGAGCCGTCAACTTCATGGTGGAGTCTATAGATGGACACATGCAGCTCACTCTCCCTACCCTGATAGAGTGTGATATGATGCCAGACGATAGGATGGAGATTCCCTCCCCCGACATTGCGTATCATCATCCCCATCTGCAACCAGTTATGGACAGAATTCCAGCTGTGGACCCAGACGCTCCCATCCTCCTGCTCTTAGGACGAGACATCTTAAGGGTACACAAGGTACGAGAGCAAATCAATGGGCCCCACGACACTCCTTATGCACAGCGACTCGACCTCGGGTGGGTCATCGTAGGTGAGGTCTGTCTGGGAACGGCTCACCGACCAGCCAATGTTAACGTGTTCAGGACAAACATACTTCAAAATGGTCGCACATCCTATCTGAGCCCTTGCCCTGACATCATCCAGGTGAAAGAGAACTACAACAGCGTAGCTCAGAAACACATCTCTCCCTCTACAGTGCACTTGAGAGATTCAAACACAACTGTGAACACAGACAGCCTGGGATGTTCCGTGTTCGACAAAACACAAGACGATGATAAACCAGCACCATCAGTGGAGGACAAAGCCTTCTTGGACATTATGGACAAACAGGTTTTCCAGGATGATGGAAACAACTGGGTGGCTCCACTACCCTTTCGCCCCACTAGACGTCGCCTTCCTAATAACAGGGAGCAGGCCATGAACCGTCTCACATCACTTCGCAGGACTTTAGACAAAAAGCCTGACATGAAGCGTCATTTTATTGACTTCTTGCAGAAGATGCTGGATAACGACCAAGCCTAACCTTCACAGCCACTAGAGGGAGACGAAGAACGTTGGTATCTGCCCATATTTGGTGTTTACCATCCACAAAAGCCTGAACAAATACGAGTAGTATTTGACTCCAGTGCTAAGTGTCAAGGCGTGTCACTTAACGATGTTCTGCTCAGTGGTCCAGACTTAAACAACACACTCTTGGGTGTCCTAATGCGTTTCCGCAAGGATTGCATTGCACTAACAGCAGATGTGCAACAAATGTTTTACTGTTTTGGTGTACGTGAGGATCACAGAGATTACTTAAGGTTTCTCTGGTATGAAGACAACAACCCAGATGGAAACATAACCGAGTACAGGATGAAAGTGCATGTATTTGGGAACAGCCCTTCACCAGCCGTAGCCATCTACTGCATGAGACGAGCAGCGCTACAGGGTGAGAAGGAACATGGGTCAGAACCCAAGCAATATGTAGTGAGGAACTTCTACGTCGATGATGGTCTGACATCAGTAGCTACTACAGAAGAAGCTGTCAACATTCTAAGAAAAACACAAGCAATGTTGGCGGAGTACAACATGAAACTACACAAGATTGCATCCAATAGCAAAACAGTTATGGAAGCCTTCCCTATGGAGGACCGTGCGAAAGACTTAAAAGATCTGGACCTAGGAGTGGATCCTCTCCCCTTTCAACGGAGTCTGGGACTTTCCTGGAACCTGGAAACAGACAGCTTCTCATTCCAGGTGTCCCACAATGAGAAGCCTTTTACGCGGAGAGGCATCCTGTCCACAGTGAATAGTCTTTATGACCCCCTTGGGTTCGTGGCTCCAATAACAATGCAAGGTAAAGCCTTAATCAGAGAACTCTCTTCTGATCAGAGTGAGTGGGATGCCCCTCTTCCCACAGAAAAAGAAGAGGAATGGAAAATGTGGAAGGAATCTTTGATGGAGTTGGAACATATGAATATTCAGCGGACCTACATCCCAGTCTCCTTGTCTACCACTCAAAGAAGAGAGCTACACATCTTCTCGGATGCCTCTACAGTAGCCATAGGAGCGGTAGCCTACCTGAGAGTTATTGACTCGGAAGGTCAATGCCATGTTGGATTTGTCATGGGGAAATCGAAATTGGCCCCTCGTCCGGCCCACACTATCCCACGCCTAGAACTGTGTGCGGCTTTGCTAGCTGTTGAGATGTATGAACTGATCAAAGACGAAATTGACATTGATATACATGCAGCCAAGTTCTACACAGACAGTAAGATAGTTCTCGGTTACATCCACAATGTCACCAAAAGATTCTATGTTTATGTTGCCAATAGGATAACTCGCATCAGGAAGTCTACCCATCCAGATCAGTGGTGCTATATAAACACTGACAGCAATCCAGCAGACCATGCAACCAGGCCCATACTTGCTGCGCTCTTAAAACACACTAGTTGGTTCTCAGGTCCACAGTTCCTGACCCAAACAAACTCGAGTAAGCCTGAGAACATCAATTTTGACCTTGTAGAGCCTCACACAGATGCAGAGATTCGACCAGACGTCACTGTCTTTGCCTCTAAAGTTTCTGGAGCTCAACTCGGCTCTCATCGCTTTGAGAGGTTCTCAAGCTGGAAAACTCTCAATCGAGCCACAGCACGACTCATTCATGTTGCAAGATCCTTCCATGAAGGTGCAGACAACACCAGCTGCAGAGGCTGGCATGACTGTAATAAACCATGCAGTACAAGTGAGTTGTCACAAGCCAAAACAGCAATCATTCACTGTGTGCAACATGAAGCCTTCAGAGAGGAATTCAAATGCCGTGAAAAAGGAAAAGAGGTCCCAAAGCAAAGTACACTCAAAAAGCTGAACCCAGTGATTGATGAGGATGGGTTGCTGAGGGTGGGAGGCCGCTTATCCTCCGCCGACATGTTACAAGACGAAAAACATCCTCTCATCATCCCACGGACACATCATGTTGCCACTCTGCTGGTAAGACATTATCACGAGCAAGTGGCTCACCAAGGCCGTCATTTTTCAGATGGAGCTATTCGAGCAGCAGGCTTCTGGATTATTGGGAGCAAACGTCTGGTCTCTGGTATCATTCACAAGTGTGTCACCTGCCGCAAGGTTAGAGGGAGGTTAGTTGACCAAAAAATGGCTGACTTGCCTGCAGACAGACTCACATCTGAACCACCATTCACCAGCGTTGGACTTGATGTGTTTGGACCATGGAATGTCATAACTCGTCGCACTAGAGGTGGTAGTGCAGACTCCAAGCGCTGGGCGGTGCTCTTTACATGTATGTCTACTAGAGCAGTCCATATCGAGCTTATCGAATCCATGTCCACATCCAGCTTCATCAACGCGCTGAGGCGTTTTTTCGCTATCCGTGGTCCAGCAAAAGTGCTACGGTCTGATCGAAGTACAAACTTTATAGGTGCCTGCAGGGAACTGGGTATCGACACAAATGACTCAGAACTGACTAAATACCTCTCAGATAAGGGATGTACTTGGATATTTAATCCTCCACACTCGTCTCATATGGGTGTTTCTTGGGAGAGACTCATTGGGGTTGCCAGACGTATTCTTGATGCTATGCTGTTT
Organism: Oncorhynchus kisutch; assembly: GCF_002021735.2. Classification (NCBI taxonomy): domain Eukaryota; kingdom Metazoa; phylum Chordata; class Actinopteri; order Salmoniformes; family Salmonidae; genus Oncorhynchus; species Oncorhynchus kisutch. Next base: position 8,699,019 of record NC_034202.2, on the reverse strand, counting down.
CAGACGGGCTCCACTCGTCTCACACATGAGGTCTTGAGCACTCTTATGTCTGAAGTTATGGCAATAATCAATGCGAGACCCTTAGTGTCAGTATCAACCGACCCTGACATGCCTACCATTCTCACACCCTCAATGTTACTTACACAAAAGACCAGCGCTACCTCAGCCCCTTCTGGATACTTCAGCATGAACGACCTTCATGGAAAACAGTGGAAGCAAGTCCAGTGTCTCGCTGACACCTTTTGGAAAAGGTGGAGACAGGAGTACCTGACAACGCTGCAGAGACGCAGAAAATGGACAGCAGAAAAGCCAAATGTAAAAGTGGGAGATGTTGTCTTATTGAAAGACAGTCAGGCACACAGAAATGACTGGCCAGTCGGGCTTGTGGTAAAAACCTTTCCCAGTACTGACAAAAAGGTTAGGAAAGTAGAACTAAAAATTGTCAAGCAAGGAGCTGCTAAGGTGTTTCTGAGACCAATCTCAGAGATTGTTGTTCTTCTTTCTGAAGCATCCTAGAGACAAAAGATAAAAATAGAAAGGACATTATTTGTTTCTTGATATGTTTTATTTCATAGTGGCACAATTTCATTATACCAGGCGGGGAGTGTGCTGCCATCCTGTTAGAAGGTAACAGATTATTTTATTACAATGGTTAAATTGGATTTTCATTGTGTTCAATGGTGTTATTTGCCCCCTAGTGGCGCTTTCTGGTACTTAGAAAGACGACGCAAACAGGAAGTACAGAATTAGTTTTGCACGCAAAGAAGCAGCTACCAACAACGCTACGGTGCAGGTCTTTCGGTTATTTCTTGTCACGCTTCAGCCTTGGAAATATTTGTTTTTTCACAACATAAACGTTTTCAATATATTCATTCAAGAAAAGTCACGCCTTGGGAGTTTTATTGAAGACTTAGTTGTTAGCTATCTGTCTAGTTTTGCATGGGAACGCAACTCAAGGACAGATTAAATGTAGTGAAGTAAATGTAGTCAAAAGTAGAAATAGTAAAGCAAAGTACAGATACCCCAAGAAACAACTTAAGTAGTACTTAAAGTATTTTTACACCACTGCATACTTGGCTGAGGAGACCAATGACTCAAGATAGAATGCATCATGACAATTGACAAAGATACATACTAACACCCTTGGGAAAGAGTGAAGTCATAGACAGGTTTGCACCTACAGTTTAATTTGGTTTAATTTCAAATCTTTATGGTTGGACTAACATCCTAGTACTGTGTAATATAAACATTGTGAATATTTATTTGGCAGAAGGATTGTATGCTGGTATGTACATGTGTGTAAAATTGTGAAGTGTTGTTACTACAGGAGTGTTGGAGGGGGTGTACTTGTTTTTGTGTAATTAAGTAGGTAGAAATATTATATTGCCCCCCCAACTAATCTACAGTTATAATGCAAGCCTACTACTAATGAGTTTCTGGAGTTCCAACATAATCTGAAGGATGGCAGCCTAAAATCCCAATCCTGCCATATTGCACGTAACTACAATATGTTTTTCATGCAAAACATTCATTTGTGGTTTAGGCTGCCACCATTGGGATTATTTTGGAACTGCACAGTGTGCGCAGCATGACTATCTCAGCAGTAATATGACCAACATCAACATGAGGCTTTTAAAATTATTTTTTATTGCTAATCAAATATTGGACATGGTTTATGAAAACATTGCAACAAAATGATAAATACTTTTCCCAACTATTTTTCTTCATGGAAAATTGTGATGAACTCTGATCACAGCACTGTCCAGATCCTTCCAACCTACCTTACAGCAGTAAACCCCTTGTGAAATCTGTGAATGTGTGGACTGAGGACAGCATAGAATCACTTAAGATATTTATTTTATGTACAGATTGGGACATTTGTCATGAATTAGACGTGCACAAGTCAACACTGATTGTCACAGACAACAAGTGTTGACTCTGTGATACCCAAAAAGCAAACAAAGGCATACCCAAACATCAAACCGCACATCACAATGGAGGTAAAGGACTGTATCAACTGCAAGAGGCACAACGTTCAAAAACAAGGACCAACAACAACTGCTGTGGCGGCAGGGTAGCCTAGTGGTTAGAAGGTTGCAAGTTCAAATCCCCGAGCTGACAAGGTACAAATCTGTAATTCTGCCCACTGTTAACCCACTGTTCCTAGACCATCATTGAGAAAGAAAAGTAAAAAAAAAAAAAAAAGGTTATAAAATAAAATATGTGTGCAAAAGGAGCTCAACCAGAAGCTCAGTCAGATAAGGAAACACAAGGAATCAATTAAAAAAACATTTCCTTACAATGAACTCCAAAAAAACTGTGGGAGTCAAGGAGAACAATCACCAACATGAACCTGCAAAACAAATCCTTGCACACACCAGATGAGCTGACCAAAGCCAATTAATTACATGTTTTTGCATGCAAGATTTGACGTGTATAATGTGATTGACTCCATTGTTATTGATGGTTGTGTTCGTAGGTTGGAAATCAACCCTATAGTTGTCACTAGAGTCTTCAAGCACACCTGTATGAATAAGGCAACAGGTCCTGATGACATCTCTGCTTTTCTTCTAAAAACATGTGCAGAGGAACTGACTCTGGCTTGGTGCCCTATCTTTCAGAGGTCTGTAGACTCCCATACCGTCCCATCTCTGTGGAAAAAGGCTCTTATCACTCCAGTCCCCAAAAAGCTTTGTCCAAAAGAAAATAATGACTAGGCCTGTTGCCCTGACGCCCAGTGTTTTGAAAAGATAATGGTGTGCGAGCTCCGTTCAGATGTGAACCGTGTTTAGCAAATTGATAAAAGGGATCTATAAGTAAAGTCATGGGATTCATGATGCAATCAACACCATAGTGCATCTCATTGTTTAGCATCTGGAAAACCCCAAGGCTTGTTTCTGACTAGCTGTACTCAGCAGCTACTTTCTGACTAGCTGTACTCAGCAGGTTAGAGTTAACAGTACCCTCTGAGGCTAGAGACATTAGCACAGGGGCCCCACAGGGTTGTGTGAGTTCACCAATGTTATTCACACTGTACACAAACTAATGCACTAGACTAATCCTGATAATTATATTGTCAACTTTTCTGATGATACCGGCATTTTTGGTCTGCTGTATAAAGATGCTGAAACTGCTGTGTACAGGTCAGAGATTCAAAAAAAGTTAGTCAAGCGGTGTGATGAGAACCATCTCAATGTTAATGGTGTTTGACCCCAAGTACCTGGGTGTACACATGGACAATGTGCTGTGCTGGAAGGTCCAAGTAGAGAGTGTCTACTGCAGAGTCCAACAATGCCTCTATTTCCTACTTAGACTCTGGGATTTTGGAATTGGCCAGAAAATAATGCTCTCGTTCTGCAGTGCAACCATAGAGATTATCCTGAGATATGGCATCAAAGTATGGTTTGGTATTTGATCAGTTCAACTGAAATCCCAAATTGCCCACCTGGTACAAACTGTCATGAAGGTCATGGGTGGCAATTATCATCTTTTTTTAATTTTTATGTATGTTCTATTAAAAAAAAGTGCAATTTTGAGTGAAAATCTGAATAGTATATATGATAAAATATAAGATTTTTCACACAGGGGTGACTTTCCTAAACTGGTGGACCGTTTGGGAACTTTTTGGCAAAAGTAGAGTTATACCCACTTCTCCAGGCACCACTGCATAGGACTGATAGAAAGACAGCAGTCACACACAGCATGATGTTAAAGCACCACTACATAGGCCTGATGGAAAGACAGCAGTCACACACAGCATGATGTTAAAGCACCACTGCATAGGCCTGATGGAAAGACAGCAGTCACACACAGCATGATGTTAAAGCACCACTGCATAGGGCTGATGGAAAGACAGCAGTCACACACAGCATGATGTTAAAGCACCACTACACCACTACATAGGGCTGATGGAAAGACAGCAGTCACACACAGCATGATGTTAGAGCACCACTACACCACTGCATAGGGCTGATGGAAAGACAGCAGTCACACACAGCATGATGTTAGAGCACCACTACACCACTGCATAGGGCTGATGGAAAGACAGCAGTCACACACAGCATGATGTTAAAGCACCACTACACCACTGCATAGGGCTGATGGAAAGACAGCAGTCACACACAGCATGATGTTAAAGCACCACTACATAGGGCTGATGGAAAGACAGCAGTCACACACAGCATGATGTTAGAGCACCACTGCATAGGGCTGATGGAAATACAGCAGTCACACACAGCATGATGTTAAAGCACCACTACATAGGGCTGATGGAAAGACAGCAGTCACACACAGCATGATGTTAAAGCACCACTACATAGGGCTGATGGAAAGACAGCAGTCACACACAGCATGATGTTAAAGCACCACTACATAGCGCTGATGGAAAGACAGCAGTCACACACAGCATGATGTTAAAGCACCACTACATAGGGCTGATGGAAAGACAGCAGTCACACACAACATGATGTTAAAGCACCACTGCATAGGGCTGATGGAAAGACAGCAGTCACACACAGCATGATGTTAGAGCACCACTACACCACTGCATAGGGCTGATGGAAAGACAGCAGTCACACACAGCATGATGTTAGAGCACCACTACACCACTGCATAGGGCTGATGGAAAGACAGCAGTCACACACAGCATGATGTTAAAGCACCACTACACCACTGCATAGGGCTGATGGAAAGACAGCAGTCACACACAGCATGATGTTAAAGCACCACTACATAGGGCTGATGGAAAGACAGCAGTCACACACAGCATGATGTTAGAGCACCACTGCATAGGGCTGATGGAAATACAGCAGTCACACACAGCATGATGTTAAAGCACCACTACACCACTACATAGGGCTGATGGAAAGACAGCAGTTACACACAGCATGATGTTAAAGCACCACTACATAGGGCTGATGGAAAGACAGCAGTCACACACAGCATGATGTTAAAGCACCACTACATAGCGCTGATGGAAAGACAGCAGTCACACACAGCATGATGTTAAAGCACCACTACACCACTGCATAGGGCTGATGGAAAGACAGCAGTCACACACAGCGTGATGTTAAAGCACCACTACACCACTGCATAGGGCTGATGGAAAGACAGCAGTCACACACACAACATGATGTTAAAGCACCACTACATAGGGCTGATGGAAAGACAGCAGTCACACACAGCATGATGTTAAAGCACCACTACACCACTGCATAGGGCTGATGGAAAGACAGCAGTCACACACAGCATGATGTTAGAGCACCACTACACCACTGCACCACTACATAGGGCTGATGGAAAGACAGCAGTCACACACAGCATGATGTTAAAGCACCACTGCATAGGGCTGATGGAAAGACAGCAGTCACACACAGCATGATGTTAGAGCACCACTACATTAGAGCATCTATGGAGAGGTGTATTTATACACCACGTCAAAGCCTTTTTTAACTCCAACCATATGACTCGGCTCACTGATAAGAGTATATCCTAGAAGTGACAGTAATGCTTTTGAATGAGCACTTTTAGAACGCAATGAACTAAAGTGGTAACTGATAAATGAACCTGAAAGTAACAAACTGCACACCTACTGCCTTTTCAAATGCACTTTGGGGATATAACCTTATGTACTTACGGTTTTATCCCAGCAATATCGAAGCTCTTTTGCAAAATGTAGATGTGGAGTGGCCCCTCTCGCTCGAGTCTGGTTGATGCACAAACACTCCCCTAGATTAACGCGTTTGCACTTTATGTAACGATGGTTCCATTGAAACTGAAGCTCATGCCTTAGTGTAAATGCCTGCGCCAAAGCCTGACATCTTATCGTCCATTTATCCACTGTACTTTGTTTTAAGCTTAGATGTCATGTATTATAGATGATGCTTGTACCACGTTTGACCATGATTGTTTTTAGTATCTCAAAAAGCAATTGGAGTTGTCCAATGTGGTTTTAAAAATAAAATCTGGAGTGATACTTAAATTCATTTTTCGAACACAAACATACAGCAGGGTCGGGAAGATCTTATGGTCTCAGACCCATCCGGCTGATCTGACCCTAGTAGCCTGATGCTGGAGCTGACCGGGGGCTCTCACAGCAGATATGCCCATGATGAAGACAGGGTAAGACACCCTGGACCTCTAGGAAGAGACCATGCCAGCAGCAGCCTGAAGGTAGGACAGTTCCTGCAAATCAGACCAATGTGTCAGAGAGAGACAGGAGAGCAGTGGCTCAGCGGCAGTAGACAAAAAGTAGCTTAATGAAGTCAGCACAGTTGATGTAATCCCCCTGAGTTCTCCTCCCGAAACACAGCCTTTCTGCCTCTCCCCCTTTCCATCTACATCTTCTCCTCTATGGCATTCACCCTCCCTTCTCACTCATCATATCCCCCCCTTTTCCCCCTACACCCTTCCTGCAGTATTAATAATTTCCCAGCTCAAGTCAGGCATTTCTCAGACCTGTAGGATGTGACTGTCCTCTCTTCCTCTCCATTCCTCAACCTCTCCTGAAAGAGTGGTAATGGGTAGAAATATAGAAGGACAAGGAATGAGTCCCAAAATACACAGGGAAAAAAAAAAAAAAAAAACACGATGGGTAATTGGGCATCACCATCCTTTTCTTCTAGTAGCCATGGAAACGCAACTTCATTAGGCTACAGGGGATTATAGCCCCGGGCAAATCTCCACTGACAACCTAAACCTAGACTATTCCCCCTCCACTTAGTGCACTATATGGGGAATGGTGTCATTTCAAAGTTGTGAACTATAGTGAATAAGGTGTCATTTGAAGACAAGCAGTGGGTCAAAGAACCCTCATATTTCACACCATCTTGTGGAGGACATCTGTATAAACATCCTGTAGGCCTACTGAGAATGGAACAACACTAGTGTGACTAACTTAAAAACTAAGGAACTCAGACATTCTGATGTTCTGTCCAGTACAGGAGAAGTTGGGAGTCAGACTGAGACGTGCTTCAACACAGCAGTTTCCAAACTAACCAGCCGAATGACTCAAGATCCTCAGGAATAACTAAGCAGAAGTTTTTTTAAATGATATCAGCCAGTCCCTGAAGGAGTCAGTACGGTTCACTAATTCATATTAAACTGCTTATGGCAGTAGGCAGAGCATGGCATTAGTCATGTAAACACCTTACTTTGCTCATCTTAAAATCACCACATGGGTCATAATCAAAGTAAACATAAGTATGCTGATTAAAACTTGGTTTTCAGGGCAATTTTGAATGATTACATGTAAAACACCTTTAAAAAAAAATGCAGTTTCAGCAGTGTATTGTGTCTGTGCATGTAGTAGCACCAGCCGACTCGAGCGAGTCTCCCTCTAACACGAGTGACGTGTCCCTACGTCCTATCGGCATCGAACATGTCACCCTCCCTAGCAGAGGGGGTGACCTCGACAATTTGTTAAAACGAGAGGCTACCTGGATCTTTCATTTAAAGACCCTTGCTCCCTTCGGTCTCAACGTCGATTTTGATCTGAAGTCAATCTTGTGATTTTGCAGCCCTATGTGGCCAAATTGTATCGATGATCATATATCCATTTGCATGTTTTCTCAATATGAGAATTAACCAATGATCTCGGGCCACACCCAGCCATGATTTGACCCCTGTATGTGTCCTTTGACTCTATATAAACTGGTCACCCCGCAGTGTTTGTCATTATACCCTGATGAAGACAGCGTGTCTAAACGTTGGATATTAGGTTATTGAGTCTGAGCCCCTAGAGTGTGCGGCTCGCTCTATTTTTTCAAGTGTTCTACTCTGCTAACCAGCACCTCGCCTAAATAGGCATTTCTTTCACTTCTAGATCGAACTCCCCAAAAATAACATGGTCAGTCAAGTAGAACCTTTATTTTGTGTCCATGTAAACAAGACTATTAGGGAAATTGTTCTCTTCGAAAAATATGTGAACATTTTTAATCAAACCACTATATTAATCTGACTACCCACAATATTGTGTATGTATGTATGGTGTGCATGTAACCGTACTCATTATATAGAATGAGTACGGAACATCTGCAAGGGAGGCACAGAACTGGGATCATCTGATGGTAAATGTCACCCTCTGTTGGTGACTGGCCACAAGTAGCAGAAGCAAGTCATATCGAGAGACCTACAAAACTGCGGTACATGTACAGAACATCACACAGCCGACCACAAAGGAGATTTTTTTTTTTTTGACAGTGTCCCGCCATCACCACCACAATCTACACGTCACCACTGAAAAAGCATGAGGAGTTAAGAGTTTATTGGTTTGATAAGAGGGGTAAACTAGACCAAGTGTAACATTGTACAGTACATACGTCAACGTAAACTGCTGTTTGAATATAATTGCTTGAACAATAACGTTGTGCCCACACCGTAAATAATAAACATGGAGTTAAGATCATCAAGTAGACTCTAGGATGAGATAAAGAAGAATTGGACAGCAAAGAAATCATAAAAAGGAAACCAGGAAGTGCACAACATTCTAATTTAGAACCCCCTACTCCCAGTGCAAATACACTTCCTGAAGGAGCATTGTGATTTCTGACATCACTGTCTAACCCCACTTCACCCCATTCTAAAGAAGCTGGAATCTTTCAGAGTGAATGTAAGGGAATAGGTGTGGTTTTTTTTGGTGGTGTGTATGTATATAATAGATAGAGGGTGTATATATTTTAGTGTGGCAGCTCGTGGGGCACCAGTTTGTAGTGGGAGCCACAAGAGGGACAGCGCTGAGCCTCGCCCTGATGGAGCCAGAACCACACCACTGCTGTGTTATCCTCCTCACCTAGAGATGGAGAGAAGGGGGAAGGGGAGAGAGTGATTGAAGGAGAGATTAGATATGAGCAGAGACGAGAACAATCGGACAGCCAAGACAAATGAGTGGTATGGCTTCTGGCAACAGAGCGCTACCAGACAGCTGTTGCAAGACTAATATGAAGCCAGTCACGTACAGACACAGCCCACAATCCTCTTTGTGGTGACGGAGGGCACCAGATGAGGGTCAGTCTTGGAGCCAGCATACTCCTTGGGTTTCAGCATGCTGTAGGGGTCCTGGAAGGAATTCAAACAAGGCAGGTTCAGTAATAGAGACGTATACAGTATGAGAGAGTGAACTACAATAAGGGCAAAGCCCACTAAGAACCCTTGTAATGATCCTAGCTAAGTTAGCCAAGTAACAAAATCACACGCGTCGTAAAACAGGTGTAGACTAACAGCGAAACGCTGAATTTACCGTCCCTTCTCAATGCAGAGAGAAAAATAAGAGGAATAAATACACAATAAGTAACGATAAGTAACTTGGTGCCACACACACACAAAGTGCCACACACACACAGCGTACCAGTACAGAGTCAATGTGCAGGGGTCCGAGGTAATCAAGGTAGATACAAAAGTATGTGGACACCCCTTCAAACTAGAGGATTTGGCTCTCTCAGCCACACCTGTTGCTGACAGGTGTATAAAATCAAGCACACAGCCACCCAATCTACATAGGACAAACTTTGACCATAGAATGGCCTTACTGAAGAACTCTGACTTTCAACTTGGCACCGTCAAAGTATGCCACCTTTTCAACAAGTTAGTTTGTCAAATATCTGCCCTGCTAGAGCTGTCCCGGTCGACTGTAAGTGCTGTTATTGTGAAGTGGAAACGCCTAGGAGCAAAAATGGCTCGGCCGCAAAGTGGTAGCCCACACTAGCTTACAGAAGAAGCTTGTTCTCTGGAGTGAGGAATCACACTTCATCAGCTGGCAGTGATGTAGACACCGAGGAACTTGAAGCTCTCAACATGCTCCATTACAGCCTCGTCAATGTGGACATGCTCGGCCATCCCTTTCCTGTAGTCCACGATCAGCTCCTTTGTCTTGCTGACATTAAGGGAGAGGTATGTCCTGGCACCACAATGCCAGGTCAAGGACCTCCTCCCTATAGGCCGTCTCATCGGTGATCAGGTCTACCACCGTCATGTTATCAGCAGACTGCAGTTGCTACATCCATTTCCTTACTTATAAAATGTGTGATATTTACCCATTGATTCCTGACGAATGTAACAAAACACCTCCTGAGCTTAGTTCAGCTGTCGTACCCCATCAGAACCCAAAATATACGCTTTTACTCCATTGTAAACCAACACTAGGCCTATATAGCCTCTAAACATGCTTAAAACAATCATTTAGATATCTTGGATGATCAGTCCTTGCATCCCTAGCACTATGAATTTGAGAGTGGTTACATTTCTCCAGGCCCATCACTCAGCTGTTTCAAATGCGGAATGCTGCTTTAAGGTCGATGTCCCTAGAGTTGAAAAATGTGATAGAAAGCTACCATTGCTGCACTGCTGTGTTTAATTACTTTCATCCCTACATCCCATGAATTTGTTTACCCATAGAGATTTTACTCTATGACAAACAATGGCAGTTTACAACAAGTTATTGCTCACTTATACATCATTGGAAAGAATAGAGTCACACTTCAAATCAGACACATTTTCAGGAATGTTGAGGTCCACAGAACTTTGACCTCTAGGGTACATATCAGAATCACCCATATAAAATGTCTAAAAGTAAAAAATAAAAATAAATGTTTTAAACTTTGTTTGACAAGTGGTTCTGTATGGTCATGAAATTACCTTTCAAGTGATAGTGTCTTTAGAAAGTATTCACACCCCTGATTCAATACTTTGTAGAAGTACCTACAGCTGTGAGTCTTTCTGGGAAAGTCTCCAAGAGCTTTCAACACTTGGATTGTGCAACATATCCCATTATTCTTAACAAAATTATTCAAGTTCTGCCAAATTAGTTGTTGATCATTTCTAGACAACCATTTTCAGGTCTTGACATATTTTGAAGTAGATTTAAGTCAACTCAGCCACTCAGGAACATTCACGGTCTTCTTGGTAAGCAACTCCAGTGTAGATTTGGCCTCGTGTTTTAGGTTATTGTCCTGCTGAAAGGTGAATTAATCTCCCAGTGTCTGGTGGAAAGCAGACTGAACCAGGTTTCTCTAGGATTTTGTTTCTTTTTTTTTATCCTTAAACTCATCCTTAACAATTACAAGCATACCCATAACATGATGCAGCTTGAAAATATGATGAGTTGTACTCAGTAAAACAGAGTTACACATGGGATAAACAAACGTACAGTCAATAACACAATAGAAAAATAGAGATAATTGTATGTGGGGTGTAAAGATAGCACAGCTACTCCATGCAATTGGCAACAACAAAAACATGCATCTTTCTCTCCTGAAGTTTAGGCTTAACATAAAAGGGGTTGAAAACTTAAGACATTTCAGCTTAATCGTTTGAATTTAATTTCTAAAAAACAATTCCACTGACATTGGGCAGTGTGTGTAGATCAGTGACAATATAAATGATATAGTTAAATTCAGGCTAGAAAACAAAAAAAGGTGGAAAAGGTCAAGGGGTGCAAATACTTTCTGAAGGCACTGTATAGAGGAAACTTTTGCTTCCCTAAAAATCAGTATCGGTCTCAAAAAAATTAAAAAAAACACAAAAAAATAAAATTCGGCAGGCTCTGCTAGTGTCACTGGGCAGCTGGATTTCCCTCTGTAATCTCTGATCGTTTAAGCCCGGCGGTCATAAGTCAAATTCCACATTACTGTTTAGTCACGGTAATTAGGCTTCTCCAAGCTCTAATGCTGCTGATGGTCATTACCAAACTTGCCAACTGCCTGGTACTCAGCACTCCATTTTCCCTCTAATCACTGAGATCAATACAAATGTAATCGAAAATCTAATCAATCACTTCATGACCACCCATGAGCTCATGTTGTATAACATTTCTATAGGCTATTGTGTGAGAAAACAGTTTTGATGGATTCCATCAGCTTTCTTTAGGCTAGGCCTACTATTTATCAACTTTCCTAATATTAAGCACATCACTTCTCTTTACAACAGGAGTATAGCCTACCTGGATGGCATGAAAATGAACCATGGGAAAAGCGTCCAGTCGCTATTTAAGTAGTTGACATGTTTTTTCCTTCGCATGCCCCTGTTCCAAGACAGGAGCATGATAATGGTCCATTATAAATCAAAACTAATTTCACACTTATTATCTAGTATATGCAAAGACATTCATTTAAGAATAGTTTGATGGGTGACAATAGTAGCCCATCAGGTGGATCATGTATTACCACTTGTGAATGATACCCAGCTTGTGCAGTAAGGAATAGTAAATGCCTTTTGCATCTTTTTCAAAATCATAGTCGCACATCTTATGTAGCCTAGCCCAAAGGCCTATATGATATGGTTTATATTACAACTAAAAAGGGCAAATAGCTCCTTAAAATTAAGCACACGCATGAGTTGGTCCACCCACACAGACAGGATCGTGAAGGCGCAGCAGCGCCTCTTCAACCTCAGGGGGCTGAAGAAATTCGGCTTGTCACCAAAAGCACTCACAAACTTCTACAGATGCACAATCGAGAGCATCCTGTCGGGCTGTATCACCGCCTGGTACGGCAACTGCTCCGCCCACAAACGTAAGGCTCTCCAGAGGGTAGTGAGGTCTGCACAACGCATCACCGGGGGCAAACTACCTGCCCTCCAGGACACCTACACCACCCGATGTTACAGGAAGGCCATAAAGATCATCAAGGACAACAACAACCACCCGAGACACTGCCTGTTCACCCCGCTATCATCCAGAAGGCGAGGTCAGTACAGGGGCATCAAAGCTGGGACAGAGACTGAAAAACAGCTTCTATCTCAAGGCCATCAGACTGTTAAACAGCCACCACTAACATTGAGTGGATGCTGCCAACACACCGACTCAACTCCAGCCACTTTAATAATGGGAATTGATGGGAAATTATGTAAAATATATCACTAGCCACTTTAAACAATGCTACCTAATATGTTTACATACCCTACATTATTCATCTCATATGTATACGTATATACTGTACTCTATATCATCTACTGCATCTTTATGTAATACATGTATCACTAGCCACTTTAACTATACCACTTTGTTTACATACTCATCTCATATGTATATACTGTACTCAATACCATCTACTGCATCTTGCCTACGCCGCTCTGTACCATCACTCATTCATATATCTTTATGTACATATTCTTTATCCCCTTACACCTGTGTCTATAAGGTAGTAGTTTTGGAATTGTTAGCTAGATTACTTGTTGGTTATTACTGCATTGTCAGAACTAGAAGCACAAGCATTTCGCTACACTCGCATTAACATCTGCTAACCATGTGTATGTGACAAATAAAATTTGAGTTGAGTTAAGTTTGGGGAAGATATTGGTCACCATAAATACACACCTTTTTAATAAAGCATTACATGCATAAATCGCATTGGCCTTCACTTGCCAGAAGTGTTTTCCCGCTAATTGATTGCATTTGGGAACATATGCGCGTATAGCCTACTGCCATGTGCGCATTGCTGCGCTTAAAATGTGAAGAAAATCACATAATAGCTTAGCAACATATTAAGCTAAATGTTCTGATCTGTTGCATCAGCCTCATTGCTTTTAAAAGATTGATGTGAGTAGTTTTATTAATTTGGGATATATCCCATCCCACAACTGTCCCAGAGTATGTTTGGAATATTTATTTATTGTGCAGAACAGTTGACTAATAGCATAGGTCAACTTTTGTATTATTAGGGATAGTAGATTGACATAGGCTTTGCTTTTCTTTAGGCCTACTCATCTTGTTGGCTGACGAAAATTAGGCTAAATATGGAAACCTCTAACATTTTCAATATGGGCGTCGGAATTGAATTGTAGCCTACTTATGAGTTAAAATGCATTGGCTACAATCTGAAGGGGCCAAGTGAATGAGGGGCTTCGGAGCACAGCAGCCAGGAATTACAATTATATTCAGCCCAAGGACACAAAAGGCATGGATTTCTTTTTAAATATCCTTTCCATTTTATTAAGCTGTTAAGATGTTCAATTGTATCCCTCATACTATAAAATAAAAATGTATGGCATGGAATTCTAAGCAAATCTTGCCTGCTAAATTAACTACCGTAGCCGACAGCCATGTGGCATAGCCATATCAGGGCCTAGCACTTCAGAAGAACTCTGCATGCTATTCTGTTCTTCTGAAATATACTACATCTTCTTCAAATTATGTTTCTTTAAACCTGTGTAAAATAATGGATTTATGGTGATGGTGTAGAATATTTTACATCGATTTATTAGTTTAAAATGTAGACGTTCCAAAAAGGTGTGTGTCAGTGGCTTGTAGACTATGCATGGAAGCCAGGAGATAAACATGTTTATGTTAATTAACAGTCAATTACCGTGAGACTTGCAGTTATTTGCTCGACAATCACCGGCTGACAAAAGTGTGTGACCGCCACAGCCCTAGCCCTGCCACATCTGACGAACATCAGAGCCGGCTTAGTAGGATTCAATCTTGGTCCTGTGTAGACACTGTCTGTTTGATGGCTCGGAGGTCGTAGCAGGATTTCTTATAAGCGGTCGGATTAGTGTCCCTCTACTTGAAAGCGGCAGCTCTTGACTTAAGCTCAAGGCAGATGTGGCCTGTAATCCATGGCTTCTGGTTGGGATATGTACGTACGGTGACCGGGGACGACGCCGTTGATGCACTTAAATCCTTAGCCTATAATTTACACCGCCCCATGGAAATCTAAGTAACATAAAATCCCAATCAAAATGTGTCTGCTAAGCTAGCGATGTGTTGTTTTTGCATGGGCTGCGTCTCAACCCACCACATCCACTGATATCGCCCTTTCCAGTGAAAGGTGGCAGAGCTTGAGCGGTGTTTATCAGAGCATGAGCAATCTTCTCACAAATGTCTGTAGTGTCCAAACGGTTTGGCCTACAAAGTGTTATGACCACTACTGAACCACTTTAGCTCTAGGATGCCCACAAACCTCATGATCGTAAAAAGAAAATGAAAGTATATACAGAGATATTTTAGGCTCTAAACTAAGGGGATAAATACATGTTAAAAATTAAATAAAATAAAAATCCTGATCTCTCATATATAGGAGACTTCAGAATAAACTTACTTTTGATTTTTGGGGGGACTTATTAAATGTGTTTATTGGCTAATAGCAGTAATGCCAAATTCAATGTTTCATCCAATAATTTCTCTCTTTATACCTTAAGGGGTCTTAATTAAAAATTATCCTTGGTAAGACCAAAACAAATCCATATTTTAGCTTACAACAATATGCATATAACTGGTAGATTTGGATAGAAAACTCTTTAGTTTCCAAAACTGTTAAAAATAGTGTCTGTGAGTATAATAGACCTGATTTGGCAGGCGAAAACCTGAGAAGAATCCATTCAGGAAGTAGGATTTTTTTTTTTTGTAGTTCTCTATTCAATGCCATTACAGTATCCATTGACTTAGGACTCAAATTGCAGTTCCTATGCCTTCCACTAGATGTCAACAGTCTTTAGAAATGGTTTCAGGCTTGTATTCTGATAAATGGAGGGAGTAAGACCAGTCTGAATGGGTGGACCCTGCCGTGTCACAGCTTTTTCATGCGCAATCCCGAGAGAGTGCCTTTCATATTGAGGACGTTATTGTCCGGTTGAAATATTGATTATTTAGGCTAAAAACAACCTGAGGATTGAATATAAACATCGTTTGACATGTTTCTATGAACTTTAAAGATACAATTCTGTCTGCCTGAGGTTTTTGTATATAAAGAGACTATCGAATACGAACATTTGAGTAAATGAATGTCTGAGTGCAACCATATGAAGATCATCAAAGACAAGGGATTAATTATCTTGATTGTTACTGTTTGTAATGATTTGTCTGCTGGGCTGTTCTCAAATAATCGTAAGGTATGCTTTTGCCGTAAATCTGACACCGTGGTTGGATTCACAAGTTAATCTTTAAAGCTATGTAAAATAAGTTCAGAATTTTTATGAGTATTTCTGTATTTGACTTTGGCGCTCTGCAATCTCACTGGATGTTGGCCAGGTGGGAAGTCCCACATACCCTAGAGAGGTTAAGCTGCCTTCCCCTGATTCTGATCAGCTCCTTTTGTTGGTAGTGTTCAAATTTTGTGATGATCGGTCAGGGACTTATGGTCTTGTCACTCAGAGCTCCAAGTCTGTACTCGGTGGAAAGTCACCTTGTGTCTCTATAGGAAGTTTCAAGGCGGATTGCATGAATTCTCTGATCTTGATTATTGGATGCGTCCTCAGGAATCTCAGAAAAAAAAGATTCACGCATGCTACGACTTTGTATGTCTAGTAGCAACTCCACCACCCTGTTTTCCCTGAGTAGACAATCCATGTTGGAATTGTGGATTTTTACCTTGGCTGCGAGTGCCTTGTTCTCTCCTTGGAGTGTGATAATTTCACTCGGCTAAACTCCAAACTCCCCCCCCAGACCTGCTACCTTCTCACAACTTCTACAGTGTTGCATGAATTCCAGCCAGAGCACTAGCCTCTAATTCAACGGTAGGTAACTCGGTTTCTTTTTTGGGGTTAAAGTTATTTTGTGAGGTAGTCGGATCTTTCCATGGAGAATGTTGTTCCTCCATGGCGTAAAGCTGTTGGTACTCGTCTATTTCCCTCAGGATCTCCTTAGTAGCCAGGTTCGCTTTTACTGCAACCAGTTTTCCGAAAAGATAACAATGAGTCTTTCCCACAACAGGTGTCTGTAGTACAGCCAGCTAGCACTCGCAGAACCCATTCAAAAACACATTTGGTCTTTGTATTTAATTACCTGCCATTTCGCTTTAATCAAAACTAACAAATCGAGTGTTTTCCAGCATACAGTGTTCAGCTGCGCACTGTGATGACGTCACATTGCAGAGTTGGCCTTTATTTCTATAAAAGGACTGCACATCAGTTCTAGCGTGTTAATATGCTTTATGGGAAAAGTGTTGGAAATAGGTGTCTCCATAATGACAATCAATATAGCCTACCGACAACTGGTAAAAAATTGTCACCCCAGGCTAGGGTGGGGGGGTTATAAGTGGCATCCTGTCCTTTGTTCTGTGGAGAAAAACTGACAGGGAAGACTGAACGTCCACTTTTTAGCGTAGCATCTATGATTTGTCCTTCTCAAATAAATATATTTTCTCCCCCTGATTTGCTTTGGGGGGGGGGTCAGTGTTATTGAAGAATAACATCAATTGCTAACACCGGTGTAGGCCGTCATTGTAAATAGGAATTTGTTCTTAACAGGCTAGCCTAGATAAATGTAAAAATTAAGCTAAAGTTCTACCTGATGTTATTTTTTTCAACATAGAAATGTTGAATTTTCACATATATGTTGACACTGGTATTGTGCTGGATGAGATAATGACAATTAGGTTAAAACGTGGTGGAGTTGTCCATTAACTTTCATATGAACAAGAACAAATGTTCCAGATACAAAAGATAAACATACTGTATGCAGTTTAACAAAGTTGTTTTGAGTAAAGTCAGCTAGGCGAACGAGTGTGTTCGCACACTCCCGTAAAAGACCTGTGCTTCAAAAACGAGACAAAAAGCAACAATAGTGTGGTTTGTCCATTTTGAGATGTCCTAGCTTCCTCAAAATGGTCAAAATTCATCTAAGGAACCTCAAGAAATCTGTCCATAAATTACATTTTTGCAGAGATCTTAGTCACACAATTTTACATCCAAGATGTTTGGTGCAGTATTTCTAAATGTCAGTGCGCATGAAAATAAGTAGTCTTTCGTTGAATTGAAGATTTCCTGAAGAATCCATACTGTTAACCAATCACGATGAAGGGGCGTAGACTTCAGCTTGCCTCAAGAAAAATTATTGCTCAAAAAACCCTTGGCGAAGCTCAAAACTAACATATTTGGATGACATTTTGATGTATATGCACAAACTCTTCTGAACTGTTTCGGCTGGGAAGCATGCAGACGCCTTAACACCTGCTTCCCACCGGAAACGTGGATTGAATGGTCCAATAGAAATACGAGTGCAATGTGAGAAGATGTCGTACCTTGGCTGGAGACTGTTAAAGCCAGGTGCAACTTTGCTAAACTGCGTACATTAAGTGCATCTTTTGTACATTAAAAATATAATTTCACACTGGTATGAAAATGAGGTCCAAAGGTTTGCAAAAAGTGAGGATTAACATTTCTAACTAGTGATATACATATTGCCAGAGTCCATGTGTTTTATAGTCGTTAGTTTGAATAGGATGTGCAACCTTACGCTCCACTCTCCCCCCTCCCCTAATGATTTCAACACGAAAGCGGTACAAGTGATTTCACAAATAAATGAATCACTCCAAAAATGTAGCTGGCTGTCTTCAGTAACTTGTCTTCTAATGAGTGCTGTAAACAATATTTCCATGTGTCTTTTGAGTTGTGTTAGTTTCAACAGTGTATAGTAATTCATACGAGTGATTTATTTCCACTTGTCAAAAGAGGGGGATTGGTGCAAATACAGTTTATAAGGTGCTCTAAAAAATATGATGACCAATGTAGCACATGCATGTGTAGGTAGCACATGCATGTGTAGGTAACACATTTTATGTTTAGGTTTTAAATATATCATGAACTGGTTCAACATATTCATTGATTTAAACTGACCTTTGTTTTGACATTGGTCTATTTATCAAAGGTTGCTGCCAACAGGATGTCGTGACGGAGTCATTTTCAACCGGTTATAAGAATCTACCTTCAAAACTTTCGACAATTCAATTCCAAAAGTATTGTACTTCATTTTGAACAAAACTGCGTAATGAGTACAAAAACGTGATTTTGATGATCTACCAGAAATGATTAAACAAAACAAAAAAAACTGATTTGACTTACCCTGGCCTTGGGTTCTCGAGAGCTACATCAACGCTAGCGTTCTAACGTTAAGTATTTTCCACTAACTAGCTAACTGACAATAAAATATAATTTTTTTAAATACTCCAAAATCTTGACCTACCGCGCCCTGTTGGGCAGCCTTCATAACGATCTTCTCCAGACCAGTGGCCTGCTCCTCGTCGGTGGGGATGCCTGAAAACATGTCATCGTCAGTGTTTGCTAGCAAGCTTAGCTAACTAGCTTGTCAGCTGGCTGATGTGATTGGATTTAGCTAGCCAGCTAGCAAAATTAGCACTGGGCTACTTTCGCGCTACACTCAATAATAATAATGTCGACACTAAGCTAGAAGGCTAATGCACCATCTTTGGCTACGGTCGCTATAAAGACAAAATAACTCAATATAGAACATGGAAAAAATTACATCTGCTCAGTTAGCTACTTCATGTGAACAAAAAACGTAACATATATATATATATATATATATATATATATATATATATATATATTGCTACAACGAACATTTTATGACAGCCATCTAATACTATACTGTTAGCTAGCTCTGATAAATTGGATAGCTAAGCCTTGCGCCATTGCCTGGCATCGTCTGTCCTTGGCATGACATCAAATATGTCTAATATGATGCTTCTGCCCAAAAACTCAACATTACCGACTCACCTCCAGCAGCCATGCCGCGGGTGAGAATAGGGACCGGTGCGGCCCGGCAAGTTGTAGCGGCCCTAATGGACGATCGGAGCAGTAACCTTGCAGCCATTTCTCCTTCTGGTCGAAAATACAACTGGCAGCACGCTGATGACGTTTACTATTTTCAACTTCTTCTACTTCTTCTTCTTCTTTGGAAGTTAATTGGCGGATCGCATCCAACTTTTAGGTGCACACACCGCCACCTACTGCACTAGTGTGTGATGCCATTCACGGCCTACCTACATTATATTGTTAGATACAATAAATCAAAATTGGGGAAAAGGAAAATAACCCTACCATCTATTAGACCTCTATAAAAAAACACCACCCATTCCACTATTTAACCCTATCTAGTCCTACTCCAGACCAATGTTCTGAGGGGACATATCAATACCACTCAACACCCCCTGCAGCTGTTCTGCAGTAAATCTTCGCAATCTCAAGTACTTCTCTGCCGCTGCCACTACAACCTCTATTTTCGGTGACTTTCAATTCATTTCTGCTGTACAATTAACAACCATGGCTATAAATGCTAAAAAGCCCATGTTACTGAAGCACATATTATTCCCATTACTCTCTCTCTTGACCTCTGCCTCCTCACAGGAATCCTCTCATGATCTTTCACCCTGTAGCCATCTTCCTCTAACACTCTTCACTGCGTCGGCATACAACACTTTCTGTACTACCTTAACCCTGGCAAACTCAATCTGCCTTTCTATCACCGGACATCTCCGATCTCCTGCCCCATGATCACCCCCACGACTAACACACACAACTTTCTCCACAGATACCACACTTTCCCTCGTCTCATGCCCACTCATGCACATTTCTCACATCTAGGCTTCGGCCTCCTACACACTGCTGCAATATGCCCATAACTTTGACACCTAAAACACTGTCATATTTTTGGCACATTAACTCTCACAGGATAACTGACACTTCCCACCATGACCTTATCTGGTAACAATGCCGCATCAAAGCACAGCATGACAGATGTCTTCTCCTTTTCCCCACCGGATCTACATCTCATCAAGCGGCGGGCGTCACAAACTCGGAGGATCTTCCATTTCAACTGCTCCTCTTCAACACTTTATGCCACCCTTGTTATCACTCCATTCAATGGCGTCCGGAGAAAAAGGTTCCTGCCTTTCTAGGGTGTTTTCCTAGCCAACGTGCTGAATTCTTCTGTATAAGCACTTTGTGACAGATACTGATGTAAAAAGGACTTCATAAATACATTTGATTGATTGATCACTATTCCACTACCGTGGCCCTACCTGATCTGCTCAAAACACATTGTAACTCTTCTGCAGTAAAATGTCATACACCCAAGCACTTCTCTGCAGATAACATCACAATATCTATCCTCTGTGATTTACGTTCTATTCCCGCGATACTGTTGACAACCATGACCATGAACGGCAAAAAAAAAACTTACTGAAACACATGTTAATCCTATCACTCTCTATTGATCTCAGCCTACTCACAGGGATACTCTTAAGATCCCTCCCACTCTACTACTCTCCTTTCTCTCACAGTACACCTCTGATCTCTAACACCATGGGTTTAGCACCTACAGAACCTACAGTTTACACACAAGTTTTTCCACTGATACCACACATTCCTTTGTCTGATGTCCAACTGCACATTTCTCACATCTAGGAATTTCTCTCCTACACACTGCTGCCATATGACCGTAAGCTTGACACCTAAAACATCGTAATGGGTTCGGGACAAAAGCTCTCACGGGATAACTGACATCCTAAATTGACTATTTGGTCAAAACTCTGCATCAAAACTCATATCAAAACTACACATATTAAACTTCTGTTGGCTCTCAACACTGAATGCCACTCCAGTTATCACTCCTTTCAATGGCACCCTGCTCCGGGAAGGAAAGCAAGTCACAGTTCTTGTCCCCAGTCGCATGGTGCGGAGAGCACGCTCCCTCTGAACAGCAGAAACGCAAAAAATCTACATGATTCCACCGACCCAACCTTTTCTCCACCCAACCTGGCACCACATATGGATCAGCCAGAGGACAAGGATCCATTCTCTCCAAAAAATCTCACTCCCACTGGGCAAAAAAAATACATTTTTATCACCATCTGGACCAGGCTCAAACTCAGCGGTCTTCACCGCACATGCCTCCGCAGTTAATTCATCATCACTCTAGTCCTGTTCAACTTCCTTCTGCAGCACTCCATACTCTTAATATTTTGTACTTTCTTCCTTTTTTCCTGCCCACCTTCTTACCAACCTCTATGGGTTCCTTCGACTCCATCTCCAAATCCGACCCGCCATTTTGTCCACCCGTCTTCTTTTGAGTCAAAGACAGTCTGTGCTCTTGTATTAAAAAATAGATGGGGTGCGTTCGAAGGGCCAGGGTTCCAGTTCCTTAATACACACAAACTAAAACAAAATGAACGTAACAAGTTCTAACTCCCTCCCCAAGCTCCGGGGCCTGAGAGGGTGGTACTGCTAGTGCAAGTTCTAACTCCCTCCCCAAGCTCCGGGGCCTGAGAGGGTGGTACTGCTAGTGCAAGTTCTAACTCCCTCCCCAAGCTCCGGGGCCTGAGATGGTGGTACTGCTAGTGCAAGTTATAACTCCCTCCCCAAGCTCCGGGGCCTGAGAGGGTGGTACTGCTAGTGCAAGTTCTAACTCCCTCCCCAAGCTCCGGGGCCTGAGAGGGTGGTACTGCTAGTGCAAGTTCTAACTCCCTCCCCAAGCTCCGGGGCCTGAGAGGGTGGTACTGCTAGTGCAAGTTCTAACTCCCTCCCCAAGCTCCGGGGCCTGAGAGGGTGGTACTGCTAGTGCAAGTTCTAACTCCCTCCCCAAGCTCCGGGGCCTGAGAGGGTGGTACTGCTAGTGCAAGTTCTAACTCCCTCCCCAAGCTCCGGGGCCTGAGAGGGTGGTACTGCTAGTGCAAGTTCTAACTCCCTCCCCAAGCTCCGGGGCCTGAGAGGGTGGTACTGCTCGTGCAAGTACATCATGTAAATCCTTTGCCGAAAAATCCTTCAGGCCCAGGAACCGCTCTGCCACATCCACAATAACGTACATCTTTCTGGACCTCTTCTCCACCTTAGCCATGCCATTGACCACCATTGCCATAAATAATATGATTTGCAGATGTCAGTCAGTCACAATTTACCCATGACGCATCACGGTTTTAATGCTCTCAAACAACTGCTCCATTTGTGGTGGTTGACTGTACCTGAAAAGGTAGACTATACACATACAGTACTTCATCATGCCAGCTAATTAGCTCCAGCTTTCTGTACATTCAGTATTCTATATGACATGGCTCATGACAAAGATGGTGGCATGGCACTGTTCCTCTGCTAATAATCAGATGAGCCCAAATACACTTACCCACATTTCGTAGTCGAGGGAAGACCATAAATAATCTAGACTTGACTGTGCTTCAAATGCTAGAAAAGATTACGCAAACGTAAACAATTGGACATGCAACCATCTTTATTTGATTTAAAAGCTCAATCAAAATCAAAAGCCTGACAAGACAGATAGTAAAACATTTCCCTGATCACGTAGAAGACCATGAGTTAGAGCCTAATAGTCTAAGACCGGACTAAAACCAGACTAATAAACTGACATTATCCCTGGGTTAATTAAGATACAGTAATCAAGTCAGTTTCTTTCCCTGATGTCTCTCCACTCTCCCCCTATAAATCTTAGCACGGTTCCCAGAATGATCCAACTGATGCTCCGCTTAGTTGTATAGGCATGTGGGGGCTTTGGAACTACAGGAGCTCAACGTAATTGTCCGGGAACATTCTGTAGTGTCCGTCCGGGTCTGTGGCCTCCCCACCAATCCTTGTCCACCATATCGATCCCTGAGATGACGTCATCTGAATCAGAGGTGATAGTAGAGTGGTCAGCTGAAGAGAGGATTGAGAGGTGAGAATAGATGAACGAAGGGAAGAAATAGAAAGATGACAGAAGACATGAGAGATGAGAAAATATGGAATGAGATAAAGAGGGATGTGATTTGAAACCAGAGCTGGGCAACACTCATTGGCTTAGTAGTCATACAGGGCCCTAGTACGCAATTTCTGTCCACTGGCCTCCTCTCCCTGCTCCACCACCTGAGAGAGAAGTTATTCAAGTGATTTTCAAGTGATAAGTAGTTAAAGAAAACCTAAAGACGATTAACGTTGTATTCATAACATGGCTAAGGACAATGTCGTCCTACTTCATGTAGACTCAGTGTTGGTGTGTCCTGGTAGATGCCCTCATAAATGTTCTCATTTGTCTCAGCCAATGGCAGGGGCTCGTAAACCTCGTCTGGGCCAATGGGCGCCTCTGTACCCGGAACCAGGGTGGCAACGGTTGGCTCAGAGAGATGAAAAAGACCTCCGGCCAGCTGTAGTTTTTAAGCGGTAACAAAGTGAGAGTGGAAATGAGTGCACGTGTGTGAGGCCTACTGTCCTCTAGTGCTGTGTCCTCTGGATCATCAAAATCATCAGGCCAGTACTCCTTTTCAGTAAATGAAGACTGACACACACAAACATTTTATTTTGACTGAAAGGCTGAAAGGGTTAGCGGCGTGCATGCATGTCTGACCTGTTTGTTGGACAGGTGAGGGCAGGCAGCTGGTGACTCAGGCTGTGAGAGCAAAGGAGCAGGGGTTAAAGGGTTATTTATGATAAAGGTGTGTGCATGTATGTCTGACCTGTGGGTTAGACAGGTGAGAGCGGGGCAGCAGTTTTAGGGGTTTCTGGGAACAGGGGTTTCTGGGAGCAGTGGAGCAGGGGCTAAAGGGTTATTTATAATACAGATGTGTGTGTGTGTGTGGGTATTACCTGTGTGTTGGACAAGTGAGAGCAGAGCTGTCGGTGCCTCTGGCCCTGAGAGCAGAGGAGCAGGGGTTTCTGGGAGCAGAGGAGCAGGGGCTTCTCGGAGAAGTGGAGCAGGGGATTTTGGGGACTGTGGTTCGATTGGCGTCTCTCTCTCAGTGGACTTCTGAGACAGAAAGGGGCTCTGCAGATTCCCTGAAAGGGGGGGGGGGGGGGGGTGTTATTGATATGTCATAATTATTAATTGAGAACCTTAAAGTCAATAAGTGTTTAATGTTGACTGGTTTTCTAAGTCGATACCCATCTAGCTTGTTTAATTTTTTGTATTTTATTTAACCTTTATTTAACTAGGCAAGTCAGTTAAGAACAAATTCTCATTTACAATGACGGCATACCAAAAGGCAAAAGGCCTCTTGCGGGGATGAGGGCTGGGATTAAACATAAGAAAAAATGAAATAAATATCTGACAAAACACACATCACGACAAGAGAGACAACCCAACACGACATAAAGAGAGACCTAAGACAACAACATAGCAAGGCAGCAACACATGACAACACAGTATGGTAGCAATACAACATGACAACAACATGGTAGCAATACAACATGACAACAACATGGTAGTAACACAACATGGTAGTAACACAACATGGTAGTAACACAACATGACAACAACATGGTAGTAACGCAACATGACAACAACATGGTAGTAACACAACATGACAACAACATGGTAGTAACACAACATGACAACAACATGGTAGTAACACAACATGGTAGTAACACAACATGACAACAACATGGTAGTAACACAACATGACAACAACATGGTAGTAACACAACATGGTAGCAGCACAAAACATGGTACAAACATTATTGGGCACAGACAACAGCACAAAGGGAAAGAAGGTAGAGACAAGAATATATCACGCAAAGCAGCCACAACTATCAGTAAGAGTGTCCATGATTGAGTCTTTGAATGAAGAGATTTAGATAAAACTGTCTGGTTTGAATGTTTGTTGCAGCTTGTTCCAGTCTCTAGCTGCAGCGAACTGAAAAGAGGAGCGACCCAGGGATGTGTGCTCTTTTGGGACCTTTAACAGAATGTGACTGGCAGAACGGGTGTTGTATGTGGAGGATGAGGGCTGCAGTAGATATCTCAGATAGGGGGGAGTGAGGCCTAAGAGGGTTTTATAAATAAGCATCAACCAGTGGGTCTTGCAACAGGTATACAGAGATGACCAGTTTACAGAGGAGTATAGAGTGCAGTGATGTGTCCTATAAGAAGCATTGGTGGCAAATCTGATGGTGTTGCTTATTTATGGGCAATTCCACGATAACTGAAATGCGCCAAGACTCAGAAACCATTGATTTCAAAGTTTAACAAACCATACTCTATGCACAACTACTTTAACAATTTACACTGAACATTTTACCTAAAAACACATTTACTGAAAGAATTGTGCAGATGCAAAAAGTTTGGTAAAATAATTTATGTAAAATCTCCCTCAGTTTATTTTTATGTGATCTCGTTTTCCATGATGTCTGCAGAAAGAAGGGGGTGCCAGCCATGACATGACACCTCGAGTTTGAAAAAAATCTATTTAGATTCTTGATCTACAATAAGTGAAGTGGATTTACACCCAGTAGCATAATTTAATTATTAATTTAATTTAATGATTGTGTAGAATAATGAAGAGATTGACATCCATTATGTATTTATGTGTAGTACAGATCAGGGACCCATAATCTGTACTACACAGAAATACAAAATGGATGTCAATCTCTTCATGGAGATGTATTCTAAATAGGCCCACAAAGAAAGGTAGAAATATGCAATATCCTCCTTTGCATATCTGGGTATTATTCTACAAACGGGCTATTACAAGTCTAAGCCAGGGGAATTGTTTTCAGATGGTCAGAAAAAGGATAATTTAAATATTTGATTTAATTTTTGGACCCCATTCAGGTATAAAGATAAATAATAACATTTTGATTAAACATTGAATTTGGCCTTACCGCTATTAGCCCATAGAAACATATTGAGTAACAGATGCATACATGGAAAACATATAGCCAAAAAATACATAAATAAGAAGTTTGTTTCGAAGTGTCTGTCCTGTATCTGAGAGATGAGATCAGGAAATGATATATACAGTACCAGTCAAAGGTTTGGACACACCTACTCATTCAAGGGGTTTTCTTTATTTTTACTATTTTCTCCATTGTAGAATAATAGTGAAGACATCAAAACTATGAAATAACACATATGGAATCATGTAGTAAGCAATAAAGTGTTAAACAAATCAAAATAGATTTTATATTTGAGATTCTTCAAAGTAGCCACCCATTACCTTGATGACAGCTTTGCACATTCTTGGCATTCTCTCAACCAGCTTCACCTGGAATGCTTTTCCAACAGTCTTGAAGGAGTTCCCACAGGTGCTGAGCACTTGTTGGCTGCTTTTTCTTCACTCTGCGGTCCAACTCACCCTAAACCATTTCAATTGGGTTGAGGTCGGGTGAATGTGTAGGCCAGGTCATCAGATGCAGCACTCCATTAATATCTTTCTTGGTAAAATAGCCTTACACAGCCTGGAGGTGTGTTGGGTCATTGTCCTGTTGAAAAACAAATGATAATCCCACTAAGTGCAAACGAGATGGGACTTCATATCCCTGCAGAATGCTGTCGTGCAGTAACGCTCCCCATCCAACCCGACAGAGCTTGAGAGGATCTGAAGAGAAGAATGGGAGAAACTCCCAAAATAAAGGTGTGCCAAGCTTGTAGCATCATACCCAAGAAGACTCGAGGCTGTAATCGCTGCCAGATGTGCTTCAACAAAGTACTGAGTAAAGGGTCTGCACTTATGTAAATGTTATATTTCAGTTTTTTTAAATGATAAATTAGTAAAATTTCTACAAACCTGTTTTGCTTTGTCATTATGGGGTATCGTGTGTAAATTGATGAGGGGGGGGGGGGGTTGAACTATTTAATACATTTCAGAATAAGGCTGTAACGTAACAAAATGTGGAAAAAGTCAAGGGGTCTGAACACTTTCCGAAGGCACTGTATAACAGTCATAGCAATAAAACAAAAATATATTACCTTTACTGTGAATGTTATTGTACCTGAAGTGGTCTGTTGGTTTATTATGTAGATTTACTGCCAGTTTTAAAGAGTGGCTTTGCCTAAAAAGTAATGTCTCCGTTTGACAATGGCCTATATGGTATTGATATGAATCAAAAACATTAATTCTAGTGTCAAAATAAACTATACAGTGTAAATATGATAATATTTGTCATTAAAGTCAGTCTCCTCCAAAACGGAGATTTGCGAGCTGTTAGGAAAATCTTCGGAATGAAGGGTACCTTAACAGTTTTATTTTGGTTTAGTTTATTTCAACCCTGCCCACGTACCCATAGTTGGCATCACCCAAGTAATCGTCAATTCTGAGCGCGGCTGCACGCAATCATGCCCACGGTCCATTTTGTTCGCACACTGGTGAAAGAAGTTGACTAGCCCTATCTAGCCTAGGCGACTTCAAGACCTTGTTAGACTGTTACAAGTTATATAGAAGATGAGTTACTGTAACTGTTGACTGTTTTGGCCACCTTTAAAGATTTTTGAAAAAAGCTAACATAAAAGTACATGTGACAGATTGTATCAATAATAAATATATGTTGCAATATTTATTTGGTTCCTTTTTCCAATATGAAATGGATTTTAAAAGCGTTATTGTGATATCATGCTTACTT
Organism: Oncorhynchus kisutch; assembly: GCF_002021735.2. Taxonomy (NCBI): domain Eukaryota; kingdom Metazoa; phylum Chordata; class Actinopteri; order Salmoniformes; family Salmonidae; genus Oncorhynchus; species Oncorhynchus kisutch. The sequence goes on along the minus strand of NC_034202.2, from coordinate 8,670,975 downwards.
CAGTGAGATTGAATGTGCAGTATAGATTTAGCTATTACTAAAATACTTTCATTCAGAACTGAAAATGAACCTGATTTCAACGACTGTAAAATACGTATTTCGACATCTGGAAAAGAGGTCTTTTCAACTTCCGAAAAAAAGTATTATTTTCAACTTTCATTCAGATCCGAAAATGAACCTAATTTCAACGCCTAGAAAATACATATTTTCAACATCCAGAAAATACGTATTTTCGACGTCCGAAAAAACAAACATATTTTCACCTTTCATTCAGAACCTAAAATGGACCTAACTTCAATGACTGGAAAATGTTCCCTTTAGAGGTCTTTCAATATAATTTTGCTATCTGGGTTGTCTCATTTAACTCATTGGTGTGTGGTGGGATTATGATAGGGATGGGTGCATGCGCATTATCATCATAGTACATTCTTCACTTCACACCACGAATATGTACATGGCCAATGCAAATCCAGTCTAATTCAGTGTAGTGAAAAAACAGCGATATTCAGTGTGCCATCCAGACTAATGCAGACATGGCAAAGATATTCAAAAAATGTACACGTATTGCCAGAACTTTCACACTGATTTAAGAATATATATATTTTTTCATTTTAAAGAAATCAACTGGGAAAGATCAGGTTCTACACATGATTGATGGCTGGACTGGGATTTCTCCGCCCAAACGTCTTCCCTCCTCCCTCTGTCTACCTTCCTCCCCCTCTTTCCCTCCTCCTCCCTTCCCCCCTCCCTCTTGTCTCTTCACCCCCTCCCCCAGTCTCCCGGCGGCGGCCTAGCTCTCTTCCTTCCACTCCACTTCAGAAACACCAAGCGACTTTTCTTCTTTCCCACGCCAACACAGACACACAAAAACAGAACACAGACAGCCCGCGAGTAACTTCTTCTCGAAGTCACAACGATTACATTTTTCTCAGTTTTAACGATAATGGACGACGAAATAAGCAAGAAAGTAGGGCTGGTGAGCTGACTTCGCTTCGGATGGATTTTACTCGGGGGGAAACAGGATAAAGTTTTATGTGCGTGCGTGTTTCAGCGAACTTCGACGCACAACTTTTCATTGTTGTCGTTTTCCCTTTCAGTTGGAGGAGATACCTAGCTATATATATATATTTTTACACCCGTATGCAAATATTCATGGATTTAACTTTTTGGTTTCGTCGGTGTGTTTTGTAACTTGTTTTTCTATCCCAGAAGACGCAACAAGGAACGAGGGGGGCAAGTCAAGAAATCAGCTACCCAAATAGCTACTGTAGTTAGCTTAGCTACTGTAGCTAACAAAAATGAACAGTCGTTGAATGCTTATTTTTGCGGGGTTTGCGATAAATATTCTCTTGTTTATGGGTTATATTGTTACTACCACTGAAAAGCGTGGAAATATAAATAATACCGTGTGTTAGCTAGGTAGCTAAGTGTTTTGAGAGAGGGTTTTTGGAACTGGATATTTAGCTAGCTAAAACAGGACTTCCACAGCAAGACCACACTGTTTCGAAATCCAAGATGCCGCAGCTGGACGGGGGAGGAGGCGATGATTTGGGGGCAAACGATGAGTTAATTTCGTTTAAAGACGAGGGGGAACATGAGGAAAAAACAGCCGAGAATGTGTCCTCTGAGCGGGACCTGGACGACGTCAAGTCCTCGCTGGTTAACGAGACGGAGAACAACAGCAGTTCGTCTGACTCCGAGGTAACTATTTTGTCTACTTAGCTTAATGTTAATGTGACGGAAGATTGAATCACTCTATAAACCACTGCAGTACAGTACTAGCCGTTGTCTTCTAGCTACCAATCTGTGTTGTTTTACAAACTATGTTTATGTGTTTGTCAGCAGGCAGGCAGTCACAGACGTCCCCAGCAGCACAGACCAGATTGGGAGAGCTATGTCAGGCAGAGAGAGTTCTTTGCAGAAGGTGGCTAAAACTTTACAAACTCATAGTAAAAACTATAACTGTAACTCTCACGGATCCTTTATGAATGCTCCCCCGTTTTCTCTCGTTCTCCTATGCATTATCTTTCCTCTCTCTTTCTATCTCCCAGTCTCCCTTTATCTCCCCATTCATTTAAACAAGCTTTGTTGAAATGAGGTCATTTTACACCCCTTATAAGAAACAACCAAAACCCTCCTTTCTCCCTCTTCCTATCCCTCCGCCCCTCCTCTCTCTCAATTCAATGAGCACTGTTGACCCCAGTCTATCCCCCAGCTCAGGAGGGAGTGGATCAGCAATTGCTAAAGTTGCGTGTGTGTCTTTTCCAGCTCTGAGACAGCAACACGACAGTGGGTTGTTCAAGGCATCTCCATATGCTGGCTATCCCTTACTGATGATCCCTGACCTGGGTAACCTAGCTAACCTGAGTCACCTGGGGAACCTTGGCAACCCCTACCTCTCTCCCGGAGCCCTCTCACCCGGCGCCAGGACGGTGAGTCAGTCACGCATGCACGAACATGCATTAAACACACTCAATCTTTAGCTAATATTTTTTTGCAAGTAAGGCTGCTAGACTAACATAGACTAACACTTTCTATGTGGTGTGGCGGTGTATCTGGTGTGTGTTATAAGGGACAGTGAACGATGAGTTCTGTGTGTGCTCTGACTCTGAGCAGTGTAATATGTCTCGTAGCGATTAATGGTGTGTTATGATAACACACTAGCGTTTCAGCAGCAGGCAGGCCTCAACACCATCCTGCTAAAACGCTGATGCAGGAATGTGTGCACGTGTGAGAGAGACATGTATAGATGCTACAGTATTTCTGTCATCACCATCCATGTGTACCTATGTTAGTTGTAGTTAACAGTTTTTTTGTTTGCTTTCTGTATATTGGGGCCTAGGACCTATTTGGGTTTATCCCCTAAGTCCGTTCTGTTTGTGTCTAATAAGACATAAAATCTTAGATCATAATGTTAGCTTTTTAACTCGGATGTGAAATAGTCCCTACGAACTGGCAGAAGCTGCTCTTTTAACATGTACGTTTACCCCCCCCCCCCCCCCCCCCTCACTCGCATACCCTGCCAGCCTCTACATTCCCCTCCCCAGGTATTAATGAGCTATTATTGTCATGAGGAGGAGGAGGTGGAGAAGCTCAATTGACCTAATGTTGCTCTCCACAGGAGATCATTACCACACGCACACACAGTGGAGGTTGTGTTGACTTTAGTCAGCACCGTGGTTAATGCTCCCTCCTCCTCATTAGATGGCATGTGTATAAGAGATGCACGCCTCTCTGTCTGAGTGAAGATCTACATGCTAATGTAAATTGTACAATAGCTGAATCGTAGCACACCACCATGTGTGTTGTCCAGCGTCTACCCTCACCAAATTATATAACAAAAACTCTAGGGGTATCCTAAACAGTAAGGGTGAAATCAGGTGCACTCTAGACCAGGACTGAAAGTTAAGTGTGAAACGTTCTGTGATCGGGGCTTGATATAGGTGGACCCCCCCACGGATACTGTAACCCCAGGGAGAGTTGCTCTGGCCCCTTTCCTCTTTTAACACACGCGTTGGAGTTAGACAGGAGTGTTGGGGATGGATTCAGCCTTAAGTTGCTGATTTTACTCACTTGGTGAGCTTTCAACACACACACACACACACTTGGTTGTCAGTCACCCCTAAGCATTAGTGAATTTGTGGAGGGGATGCTGGGAGAGATTACTGACACTGTTTTAACACGTCTCGCTACCTCACTCTCTCTTTGTGAATGGTGTGTGTGCTGTCGACAGCCTTCTCTCCTGGTATTTTAAGTCCAGTGAGACAATGTGGAGTAAACACAAGCCAGAGGGCCTCACACTTTACATAAACACACACTGCAACCTTTACACACACACACACACACACACACTGAGTGAGAGATACCGACCGTCTGAAGAGTGAACTCACATGGGACAATGAGGTCAGTTGCACAAAGTCTGCAAGGCTGACATGGAGTTGACTTTTGTGTTTTCCACAGACCTGGGCAGAAAATAGTTCGATTTTTTATTATAGTAGTTTATTTGAAAATGCCAACTTATCAAATACTCAAGGTAGTCAAAGATGGTTTGTTTTGCGTTTCAACTAAAATGCAACAATTTGATATTCAAATACAGGTCTCAGAAAACCAAATCATATTTGAAGGTATTAGGACATATGCAAGTTATTTGACAAATGTATTTATGACTGGCGAATATTTGTCGAAGAACCAAAATCTACAACATTTGTATTAGTCTAAATATATGATCATATATGTATTAGTATTAGTCTAAATATATGATCATATATGTATTAGTATTAGTCTAAATATATGATCATATATGTATTAGTATTAGTCTAAATATATGATCATATATGTATTAGTATTAGTCTAAATATATGATCATATATGTATTGGTATTAGTCTAAATATATGATCATATATGTATTAGTATTAGTCTAAATATATGATCATATATGTATTGGTATTAGTCTAAATATATGATCATATATGATCATACCTTCTTAATAAAGCCTACAAAGAAAGGCGCAGTAAAAAAATAGATTTTCCTGTTTTATGCAGTGTCTTCAAAGCCCCTTGACTTGGTCAAAATTGTTATCGACTCAAATAAATAAAAAATTCTCGCCCATCTACACACAATATTCCATAATGAAGTGCATATCTTTTCTGAAATGTTTGCAAATCTATTAAATTAAATACAGAAATATCTTATTTACAATACAGTGCCTTCGGAAAGTATTCAGACACTTTCACCTTTCCCACATTTTGTTACGTTACCACCTTTTTCTAAATTTGATAAAATCATTTCCCCCTTATCAATCTACAAACAATACCCCATAATAACAAAACAAAAGCAGGTTTGCTATGAGACTCAATTGAGCTCAGGTGCATCTAGTTTCATCCTTGAAAGGCACAGAACTGTCTATAGAAGATTCCCACAATTGACAGTGCAGGTCAGAGTAAAAACCAAGCCATGAGGTTAAAGGAATTGTCCGTAGAGCTCCGAGATGGGATTGCATCGAGGCAAAGATGTGGGGAAGGGTTCCAAAAAATGTCCGTAGCATTGAAGGTCCCCAAGATCACAGTGGCCTCCATCATTCTTTAATTGAAGAAGTTTGCAACCACCAAGACTCTTCCTAGAGCTGGCTGCCTGGGCAAACTGAGCAATCAGGGGAGAATGGCCTTGGTCAGGGAGGTAGCCAAGAACCCGAAGATCACTCTGACAGAGCTCCAGAGTTCCTCTGTGGAGATGGAAGGACCTTCCAGAAGGACACATTTCTGCAGCACTCCACTAATCAGGCAGTGGTCAGATGGGAGCCACTCTTGAGTAAAAGGCACATGACATCCTGCTTGGAGTTTGCCAAAAGGCACCTAAAGGACTCTGTCTATGAGAAACAAGATTCTCTGGTCTGATGAAACCAAGATTGGACTGTTTGGCCTGAATGCCAAGCTTCATGTCTGGAGGAAACCAGCCACCGCTCTTCACCAGGCCAAAACCATCCCTATGGTGATGCGTGGTGGTAGCATCATGCTGTGGGGATATTTTTCTGCGGCAGGGACTGGGAGTCTAGTCAGGATCAAATGAAAGATGAACGCCGCAAAGTACAGATCCTTGATGAAAACCTGCTCAGGGCCTCAGTCTGGGACAAAGGTTCACCTTCCAACGAGACAACAACCCTAAGCACACAGCCAAGAGAATGCAGGAGTGGCTTCGGGACAAGTCTTTTAATGTTCTTGTCTGATCCAGCCAAACACAGCTTAGCCTTTTGTTAATCACCCTGTCATCTCAGATTTTGAAAATATGCTTTACAGCCAAAGCAATACAAAACTTACACATGCTTATTGATAGCAGGCAATCTGGTCACAAAATCAGAAAAGCAATCAAATGAAATCGTTTACCTTTGAGCTTTGGATGTTTTCACTCACGAGACTCCCAGTTAGATAGCAAATGTTCCTTTTTTGAGGAAAAAATATTTTTGTAGCCAAAAATAGCTCCGCTAGTTCTTCACGTTTGGCTGAGAAAATGACAGGAAATTGCGGTCACAACAAAATTAGCTCCATAATATCGACAGAAACATGGCAAACGTTGTTTATAATCAATCCTCAAGGTTTTTTTCAAATATCTATTCGATAATATATCAACCGGGACAAAGCTTTTTTCAGTAAGACCGGGTGGAAAAATGGCTACCTCTGTCTTTTGCGTGACATACACAAAGAGCCATCAGGTGGACACAGACGCAATGCTGTCGCTCAGGCTCATTTTTCAAAATAAAAGCCTGAAACTATATCTTGTGATACTAGACACATTAAGGAAGCCATAGAAAAAGGAATCTCGTTGATATCCCGTTCACTGCTCAATAGGGAAGCATAGGAAGGGACTCTTATTTAGAAACCGCTGCGTTCCTGATTGGATTGTTATCATTCTTTTGCCTGCAATAGCAGTTCTGTTATACTCACAGACGATATCTTTACAGTTTTGGAAACTTTACAGTTTTCTATCCTAAGCTGTCAATTATATGCATATTCTATTTTCTAGTTCTGAAAAATAGCCTGTTTACTTAGGGAACGTTATTTTTCCAAAAATACAAAAATTACCCCTAGATTCAACAAGTTAAATAGTAGCCTACAGCAAAGTGTTTAAATCATTTATAACTTAAGTTTCCGCTAGTTAGTTTTTGCCACCATGTGGGGTTTATCTTGCTTGAGCCTGCTATGAGTGTTGATTCACCTGTTTCCATACACGTTTCATTTTAAAACATTTTATCTTTCAAAGGAGTTGTTTAATCTAACTGCCTAACTATTTATCTGTACATGGAATAGTTGTAATTTTTTAAAAACTCATTGTTCTAAACTTTACAGGAAAATGCTGCGGGCACTATCTGATGTGTGGAGACATTTCACTGCAGCTAATGTAGAAGGAAAAGCTGTGTACATTTGCAAATACTGTGCCAAATCATATGTGAAGAATGCAACAAAGATGCAGAATCATCTGGCCAAGTGCATAAAGTTCCCTCAGCGCTCACAACAAGCAACCTCTGACAAAAGTCCCTCTACTACTATTCGAGGTGAAAATTATGAATTAGACACCTTATCGATAGCAACAGCTCATGGTCCTCCTGGAATCAGAAGGTTTTTTGACTCAATGGAGGAACGCAGTCAGAGAAATGCTGATGAATTTCTTGCATAAGCTGTGTATGCAACTGGTTCACCTCTGCTCACAGGCAATGTGTATTGGAAGAGATTTCGGAATGTTCTTTGTCCAGCAAACACCCCCCCCAACCAGACATGCTTTATCTACTCTACCCTGAAACTCCTGAAACTTATTGCAGTAACCTTTGCACGGATTGAGGGAGACAATGCCATCCTGTCTGATGTTCACTCTGCTTGCAGATGTAAGGGAAGAAATTCGTACTGCCCTGCCCACTTCACTGTTGCTCCAAGCAGAGGAAACTACAGTTCTGAAATGCATCAAAATGTGTGAAGACTTCTGCCTGAAGCACCTACACACTGCAGAGTACTTGTTGGACCCCAAGTATGCTGGCAAGAGCATCCTGTCTGGTGCGGAGATCAACAAGGCCTATGGTGTCATCACTACCGTGTCTCGCCACCTTGGCCTGGATGAGAGCAAGGTTCTTGGCGGTCTGCGAAGTATACTTCCAAGCAAGGGCTTTGGGATGGAGATGCAATATGGCAGTCGTGCCAACATATCTCATCAGCCACCTGGTGGAAGGGACTTTGCGCATCTGAGGCTCTTTCCCCTGTTGCCTCCATCCTCCAAATCCCACCAACATCAGCCGTCTCAGAGCGCAACTGGTCCTTATTTGGGAACAGACACACCAAAACACACAACAGGCTGACCAATACAAGGGTTGAAAAATTGGTGGCCATCCGGGCATATTTGAGGCTTTTTGAGCCTGACAACGAGCCATCCTCAACAAGGTTGGAAAGTGACAGTGAAGAGGAGGCCTCACGGACTGATGTTCAAGAGGTGGACATTGAGAAGGTCCAGGGAGAAGACATGGAAGCCTGAGAGGAAGACAACCAAAGCTTTAGTATGTTGAAAAACATTTTTGGGGATGTGATAGGCCATTGGGTGTCATTCGATATTCCCTTTTGTTTTTCAGTGAAATCATCCCATGTGAAGAGTCAACTAATTTAATTAAAGTTAAATTCGTAACTAAATGTTTTATTTTGGAAGGATTTAGTCATTTGCAATTGTCTACTTATGATAAGGTAAAAGGTTTGTTTCTGTCTCCATATGATATGGTAAATATATCCAATGCAAAAATAACAAATACATTTAAATGGTATTAATATGAATTCCCATATATTTCCATGGAAAGTTTCCACCTCTGAATATCCCCAAAATGTGCAACCCTAGTCATACCCAAGAAGACTGGAGTCTGTAATAGCTGTCAAAGGTGCTTCGTCAAAGAACTGGGAAAAGGGTCTGAATGCTTCAACATCAACAAAATGAAGGAACTGATTGAAGACTTCAGGAGACAGCAGAGGGAAACTGCCCCCATCCACATTGACAGGAAAAACTTCAGGTTGAAAAGCTACAATCTGAAATGGTCCACCCACACAGTGTGGTGAAGAAGACGCAACAGGTCCTCTTCAACCCAAGGAGGCAAAAGACCCTCACTACCTTCACATCCTGTCGGGCTGTGTCAGAGATCTCCAGAAGGTGGTGCGATCTGCCCAATGCATCGCTGGGGGCACACTGCCTGCCCTCCAGGACATAAATAACATCCGGTGTCAGAGGAAGCCCAAGAAAATCATCAAGAACATCAACCAACCGTGCCACGGCCTGTTCACCCCGCAACCATCCAGACGGCGAGGTCAGTACAGGTGCATCAAAGATGGGAAAGATTTTAATGCTTTACAGTTCATATAAGGAAATCAGTCGATTTAAATACATTTATTACGCCCTAATCTATGGATTTTCCATGACTGGGAATACAGATATGCATCTCTTGGTCACAGATACCTTAAGTAGGGGCGTGTATCAGAAAACCACCATTTGTCTCGTAGTGCGACATCTACGAGTTGATCAGGCTGTTGAATGTAGTCCCACTCCTCTTCTGGAACGTGCTTGAATGTGCTGTCATACATGTCGACACAGAGTATCCCAAACATGCTCAATGATGACGTCTGAGTATGGCCATGGAAGAACTGGGACATTTTCAGCTTCCAGGAATTGTGTATGGATCCTTGTGACGTGAGGCCGTGCATTATCATGCTGAAACATGAGGTGGTGGCTGTGGATGAATGACACGAAAATGGGCCTCAGGATATCGTCACGGTATCTTTGAGCATTCCAATTGCCATAGATAAAATGCAAGTTGTTTTTTTTCTGTAGCTTATGCCTACTCATAACCTCAGCACCACCATGTGGCACTCTGTTCACAACGTTGATATCAGCAACTGCTCTCCCCACGGTGCTGTACATGCTGCATGCCAAATGCCCGGTATAGTTGAAACCGGGATTCACACATCTCCCGCATGCCAGTGGCCGTCAAAGTGAGCATTTTCCCACTGAGGTCGGACATGGCGCGGAACTGCAGTCAGGTCAAGACCCTGGTGAGGATGACGAGCACGCAGATGAGCTTCTGTTGTGTAATCCCATAGTTTCTGTTATGCCAAATTCTCTAAAACAATGGAGGTGGCTTATGGTAGATAAATTAACATTCAATTCTCTGGCAACAGCTTTGGTGGACATTGCTGCAGTCAGAATGCTCATTGCACACTCCCTCAACTTGAGGCATCTTTGGCATTGGGTTGTGGGACACAACTGCACATTTCAGTGGCCTTTTATTGTCCCCAGCACAAGGTGCACCTGAGTAATGATCATGGTGGTTAATCAGCTTCTTAATATGCCACACATTTCAGGTGGATGGATTATCTTGGCAAAGGAGAAACTCACTAACAGGGATGTAAACAAATTTGTGCACAGCATTTGGGAGAAGTAAGCTCTTTGTGTGTGAACAATTTCTGCAATCTTATTTCAGCTCATGAAACTTTGGGACCAACACTTTACATGTTGCGTTTAATATTTTGGTTTAATGTAAGCACAGAATGGCATGCTAATTTAAAATATATAATGTCGCCTGGCCGGCGGACACTCCTGTATGTCAAGCCGTGTACTGTTTACGCACCCTTTTCATTTATGGTGAATAGCATTCACAAACCTAAGTGGAGGGAAGGGGGTGTTGGTGTGTGTGGTTTCTATCTTGGTGTTTTGTAAGAAGCAGTAAGTTTAGCCTCCAGCCATGCAGCAACATCATGATTGTACAGCAAACTACTGATTGTTTAGGGATAAAGAGGGAGAGGCAGAGTTGTGTAGGCTTCATCAGTATGGTATTTCTAACAGCTGGTTTCATTTAGAACTCACAGCCAGAACTTCCTGGGGCCTTGGAATGGGGGTATATATGTGTGTGTGTACTGGAGGCCGGTGTGTGTGTGTGTGTGCTCAGCCCCACTCTCCCTCACACACACACTCTCTCCTCTACACTTTCTCCTTGTGCAGTGAACACACTCCCTGCACAGGCAAACACTTATTATGTTCTTGTGGTCCTCATTATTTGAGTTTTATTTGACCTGCCACACAATGGGACCCTTATCCATGATGTGCGTGTGCTCTTGTTTTTTTTCCTCAACTGAAAGTCAGTGACTCGACGTAGCATGTTGGTCTGCTGTGAACATTATACCACAACCCTGACACACATTCCCCGACACTCTCCCCTTTTCTACTCCTCTATATTGCCATGTCCATTTTTAGCCCTATATCTTATCCCTTCTTCCTTCCTGTCTCACCACCTTGGAGTGGTGACTGACCGCTGAGCGGTTGTGCCCTACGTTAAAAGCATGTGTGTGTGCCCGCTGCTTTTCTAAACTAATGCGCTCCCACACATAAACCTTCATGCAGAGAGACGTACAGCTGGAGTCTGACTGATACACTCACCAGATGTCTGCAGAAAGTAATCCGACCAGGACCCATGTGGAGAGTCATCGGAATTCACTTCTCATTCTCACCTCTCACACTAACGCACACACATCCTACCAGCTGTACCCATTTCATGATATGTTGTTTGTCCACAGTTACATTTTTTTGTGTGGCGCTTAATTGTTTGCACGCAGTCTTTAAATCTTTGAATTCTCTCTCCCCATTCCTTTGTCTTTCTCTCCAGTATCTACAGATGAAGTGGCCCATGCTGGATGTTCCTGGAACCTCTGCTTTAAAAGACCCTCGCTCCACCTCCCCCGCTCACATGGTGGGTTTGTGTGTCTTAGGGCTGGGCGGTATACTGTGTTTTACTATATACCGGTATTGATGCACGGACCAGTTTTGGTTTTTACTTCACCTTTTATATAACATTTTTTCAATGTTTGTGATACGTGATATATGTGATACGCTACTGCGCCGTGTGTAGCGTCCATTTAATATAGTTTCCCCCGCAACTTGAGATCTCTCTCTCCTCTTCTCTCTCTCCATGCCACTTTCCACACAGCCCAAGCTCCCACCCCTGTCACTCAAGGAGCGTGCAGTTGTTGCGTTCAGTTTGCATGGTCAATGCAGCACATGCAACAAGATGTTGATGACCACCATGCTGATTTCCACTTTACTAAATATAAATCTACAAGCGTTCTATAATTACACTTTGTTTGTGTATCTTACTGTCTGCAAACAGCTAGTTTGTCTTAGCATGTTTCAAAAATGTATTGTTTTTGACATTAGTTAGATGTCTGGCTAACTAGCTAGCTAATAAATCGACTGAGTCAGAGCAAACGTAGCTAGCTAATACAGCCTTGTACTAGTGATGGTGTAGGCCTAAATCAGCACATTTCTTTCCAAATCAAAGGGGAATAGGCAAAGCGTGAATGTTACATGACGTAGCTAAGAGAACATTTTAATGTAACCAAAGGTTATAGGGTCCCCTAGGAAACACTGACCAACACTTTGGTTCCTACCCTGTCACAACTACTCCGTCTTTTTTTATTTGTCATGTCAAACACTGTATTCGAAGTGCCCACTATTATATTCTAACGTTCCCCCAAGTTTTTTGATCTAAATCGCAAGTCAAATTGCAATTGCAATATTTGGTAAAAAAATAAGGCCTAGATTTTTGCCCATATTGTGCAGCCCTATGTGGCAGTGTGGAAATGGTCTCAAAAGAGCGTAGGAAATGGATGAAAATGCTGAAATTTTAAGTGTAAAACTTTCAGAAGAGAGCCATTGAAATCACTTAGAATAATGTATTTGTTTCCACCTTATCGTCATGCACTACTTACCCATAAAAGCAAATGTGGAGCGATTATTGTTTTGTCAAAAACATAAAATGCTATCCAAATACCATCACACCGTGTGTGCACGCTTCACAATCTAGCCACCATGCAGTGACAATGGTTGGAGCACAATTGGCCCAGCGTCGTTAGGGGGGGGGTTTGACCAGGGTAGGCCCTCATTGTAAATAAGAATTTGTTCTTAATGGACTTGCCTAGATAAGTTTACATAAATAAAATTAAAACACCCTAACTGACATCTAAAAGGCCAACTGTTGCTCAAGCTAGCTTCTTGCTAAGTACCTGGTCTTTCTTACAAAACGTACCTGGGTATGTAACCCTGCTCTGCTAGTATAAGCCATTTAGATTGTCTCCTAGAGTGCACCCACCCACACACACACATACATACACACAAAGCACTCAGGTGACCTGACTCCTGACCTCCCTCAAACTCGCTGCAGACAGACACTGGAATGTTCAGGCAGATTAACACTATTCAGCATGGAGACACAGGACTTTCACACCTCGGGGTGTGTGTGTCTAAGATCGGTGGAGTGAGTGTGTATAAGATGAGCGGGATTGTATTCCAGTGAGTATTAGCCAGTGTGTGTTGTGTATCTGAGGATAGACCTGCTCTGCCATGGAGGACTGATCCCCTGTCATTGATAGTCAGACAGAGAGGCCCTACCCAGAAACAAGCCCTTATGCTCATGTGTAGATTTTAAGGCGTTGTACAGTAGGGCCGAGAATTGCCAGGGACCGGACGCTACGATATTATCACGGTACTTAGGTGCCAATACAAAATGTATTGCGATTCTCACGATACTGATTTATTTTGATTCGATGTTCCAAACATATTGCTGCTGCAGAGGGACGAGAGTCATGAGAAAACAAGTTTGTCAGTCATGTAAATAAGTGCTGGGGGGAAAAAAATGTGGATGCCTATTTAAAAAGATAAAGAACAAGCAAATAAGGCAAATAATATTGCGATATTGTCAAAACTATATGATATATTATCAAAAAATAATATCCCGATATGCTCAATGTAGTGAAAGTTCCACCTAGGGGAGAAACTGTTACTCCTTGTGACCAGACACAGTAAGAACTTTCCTCTGTTCCTAATCTCTTGCTCTCATCCCTCTCGCTCTTCTCCTCTCTAGTCCAATAAGGTACCAGTGGTGCAGCACGGTCACCTGCCCCCCTTCTCTCCCCTCCTGTCCTACAGTCCAGACCCCTTCCCCCCGCGGACACCCCCTCCTCACCTCTCACCTGACACAGGTATGGAACCTCCTCATCCCTCTCGCTAGTCTCTCTGTAACAATGGATGTGTGTTTTATTTATTTATATATTTATATATATATAACACACATACAGTTGAAGTCGGAAGTTTACATACACTTAGGTTGGATTCATTAACTCATTTTTCAACCACTCCACACATTTCTTGTTAACAAACTATAGTTTTGGCAAGTTGGTTAGGACATCTACTTTGTGCATGACACAAGTAATTTTTCCAACAATTGTTTACAGACTGATTATTTCACTTATAATTCAATGTATCACAATCCCAGTGTGTCCGAAGTTTACATACACTAAATTGACTGTGCCTTTAAACAGCTTTGAAAATTCCAGAAAATTATGTCATGGCTTTAGAAGCTTCTGGTGGGCTAATTGACATAATTTGAGTCAAATGTAGGTGTACCTGTGGAAGTATTTCAAGGCCTACCTTTAAACTCTTGCTTGACATCATGGGAAAATCAAAAAATCAGCCAAGTTCTCAGAAAAATGTTGTAGACCTCCAAGTCTGGTTCATTCTTGGGAGTAATTTCCAAATGCCTGAAGGTACCATGTTCATCTGTACAAACAATAGTAAGCAAGTATAAACACCATGGGACCACGCAGCTGTCATACCGCTCAGGAAGGGGACGCGTTCTGTCTCCTAGAGATGAACGTACTTTGGTGCGAGAAGTGCAAATCAATCCCAGAACAGCAGCAAAGGACTTTGTGAAGATGCTGGAGGAAACCGGTACAAAAGTATCTATATCCTCAGTAAAACGAGTCCTATATCGACATACCGCTCAGCAAGGAAGAAGCCACTGCTCCAAACCCGCCATAAAAAAGCCAGACTATGGTTTGCAACTGCACATGGGGACAGAGATTGTACTTTTTGGAGAAATGTCCTCTGGTCTGATGAAACAAAAATAGAACTGTTTGGCCATAATGACCATTGTTATGTTTGGAGGAAAAAGGGAGGTGCTTGCCATTTGAAGAACACCATCCCAACCATGAAGCACGGGGGTGGAAGCATCATGTTGTGGGGGTGCTTTGCTGCAGGAGGGACTCGTGCACTTTACAAAATAGATGGCATCATGAGGTAGGAAAATGAGGTGGGTATATTGAAGCAACATTTCAAGACATCTTCCAAATGGACAATGACCCCAAGCATACTTTCAAAGTTGTGGCAAAATGGCATAACTTCTTGATGCACCCATCCCGCGTAGCGGGATCTTTTTCGTCAACCACCGCTGAATTTCAGAGCGCCAAATTTAAATTAAATGACAAATCACAAGTGCAATATAGCAAAACAGCATAGCTTGTTGTTAATCCACCTGGCGTGTCAGATTTCAATAAAGCTTTTCGGCGAAAGCATACCAAGCGTCTGTAAGGACATCTCTCTCAGTAGGTAAAATATTACAAACAGCTAGCAGCCAAGTAGATTGGTCACGAAAAGCAATAAATTAAATCGCTTACCTTTGATCTTCGGATGTTTGCACTCACGAGACACTCCGTTACACAATAAATGTTCCTTTTGTTCCATAAAGATTATTTTTATATCTAAAATAACGCGCCAACCAAATGGAGGTATGTTCAGAAATCCACAAGCTCGAGCGATCACGACATCGCAGACAAATTCCAAATAGTATCCGTAATGTTCGTAGAAACATGTCAAAGTTTTTTCTAATCAATCGTCAGGTTGTTTTTATAATATATCAACCGGGACTGTAGCTTCTTCAATAGGAGAGAGAGAGAAAGAAAATGGCTGCTCCAAGCTGTTGCACATACAAAATGCTGCTGGCACCCAGCCATCATACAGTGACGCGATGTGATCTTTCTTGCTCATTTTTCAAAATAAAAGCCTGAAACTGTCTAAAGACTGTTCACACCATGGGGAAGCCATAGGAAAAGGAATCTGGTTGATTTGATATCCCTTTAAATGGAGTGAAGGCAGGCTATGGAACATGGAGCTTTCAAAATAGAGGCCACTTCTGGGTTGGATTTTCCTCACGTTTTCGCCTGCAATATCAGTGCTGTTATACTCAGACAATATTTTGAAAATAAATTAAAGCTACACTTGTTGTGAATCCAGCCAACATGTCAGATTTCAAAAAGGCTTTTCTGCGAAAGCAAACAATGCTATTATCTGAGGATAGCACCATAGTAAACAGAGAGGGAAGCATATTTCAACCCTGCAGACACGACAAAACGCAGAAATAAAAATATAGTTCATGCCTTACCTTTGACGAGCTTCTTTTGTTGGCACTCCAATATGTCCCATAAACATCACAAATGGTCCTTTTTGTTTGATTAATTTAGTCTATATATATCCAAAATGTCCATTTTATTTTGAGCTTTTCATCCAGAAAAACACCGGTTCCAACTTGAGCAACGTGACTACAAAATATCTCAAAAGTTACCTGTAAACTTTGCCAAAACATTTCAAACTGCTTTTGTAATACAACTTTAGGTGTTTTTTTTTACATAAATAATCAATCAAATTGAAGACTGGATGATCTGTGTTCAATACAGGAGTAAAACAAACTGTAGCATGCTTTCTGGTCACATGCCTCTATCTTCAAGTGACCCTCGTTCAAGATGGCCGTACTTCATTACACAAAGGAAAAACCTCAACCAATATCTAAAGACTGTTGACATCCAGTGGAAGTGATAGGAACTACAAGAAGGTCTCTTAGAAATGTGGATTCCCAATGAAAACCCATTGAAAAGAGTGACCTCAAAAAAAAAAAAACATCTGAATGGAGTGACCTCTGTGTTTCGCCTGCCAAATAAGTTCTGTTATACTCAGACATGATTCAAACAGTTTTAGAAACGTCAGTGTTTTCTATCCATATCTACTAATAATATGCATGTCTTATCTTCTGGGGATGAGTAGCAGGCAGTTGAATTTGGGCATGCATTTCATCCGGATGTGAAAATACTGCCCCCTGTCACCAAGAAGTTAAGGACAACAAAGTCATGGTATTGGAGTGGTGTGGCACAAAGCCCTGACCTCAATCCCATAGAACATTTGTGGGCAGAACTGAAAAAGAGTGTGTGAGCAAGGAGTCCTACAAATCGGACTCAGTTACACCAGCTCTGTCAGGAGGAATGGGCCGAAATTCACCCAACTTATTATGGGGAGCTTGTGGAAGGCTACCCGAAACATTTGACCCAAGTTAACCTTTTTTCTTCGACAACTTCCGGTGAAATTGCAGAGTGCGAAATTCAAAATAAAAAATCGTAATATTCAACATTCATGAAAATACAATGTGTCATTTAAAAGCTCAACTTCTTGTTAACTTCTTATGGCTGCAATCCTGTTAACGGGGGCAATATGACAACAGCCAGTCAAAGTGTAGGGCGCCATTTTCAAAACATCAAAAATCTCATAATTAACATTCCTCAAACATACATGTCTCATACCATTTTAAAGCTATTCTCATTGTTAATCCAACCACAGTATCCAATTGCAAATATGCTTTACAGCAAAAGCACCACAAACAATTGTTAGGTCGCCACATAGCCACAGAAAAACACAGCCGTTGTTTTTCCCCCAGCCAAAGAGAGGAGTTTCAAAAACCACAAATAGAGAAAATTAATCACTAACCTTAGATCTTCATCAGATGACACTAATAGGACTTCATGTTACACAATACATGTGTTTTGTTTGATAAAGTTCATATTTATCAAAATATGAGATTACATTGGCGCGTTCCAAAAACTAGTTCCAAAAACATCCAGTGATTTTGCATAGCCACATCATTCAACAGAAATACTCATCATAAATGTAGATGATAATACACATGGAATTATAGATATACCTCTCCTTAGTTAATGCAGCCGCTGTGTCTGATTTCAAAAATACTTTGCGGAATAAACCAGCCATGTAATAATCTGAGACGGCGCTTAGAAACATTTGTCACAATAGCTGCCATGTTGACGTCAACAAACAAGAAATTACATGATAAATATTCCCTTACCTTTGATCTACATCAGAAAGGACTCCAGGAATCCCAGGTCCACAATAAATGTTTGTTTTGTTAGCGCGTTTGGTATACATATCCAAACGCTCATTCTGGTCAGCGTTACATCGGACAAAAACTTCAAAAAGTTATATTACAGGTCAAAGAAAAAATTCAAACTATGTACAGAATCAATCATTAGGATGTTTTTAACATATAGCTTCAATAAAGTTCCGACCGGACTATTCCTTCTTGTCTTCATGAGCTATGGAACGCAAGTGACCATGAGGAATAAGCATGATCAGAAAATGGCTGACTCCCAGACACCTGACTGATTCTGCTATCATTCACTCCCACAACACCAGAAGTCTCATTATAATTTCTATTGATGGTTGACATCTAGTGGAACCCCTAGACAGTGCAACATCATATCTCAAGGGGATTTCATTGGGGACTCTGGTGAATACATACAAAGCTCAGATTTCTCACTTCCTGTTTTGATTTCTCCTCAGGATTTTGCTTGCCATATGAGATCTGTTATACTCAGACATCATTCAAACAGTTTTAGAAACTTTAGTGTTTTCTATCCAATACTAATAATAATATACATATATTTGCAACTGAGACTGAGGAGTAGGCCGTTTACTTTGGGCAACTTATTCATCCAAGCTACTCAATACTGCCCCCCAGCCATAAGAAGTTAATCTAACTGCGTTGTCAGATTTACTCTTTTTAGGCTTTACGGCAAAAGCATACCATGCGATTATCTGAGGACAGCTCCCCACACATACTTTTTCAACCAGCACAGGTGTCACAGAATCACAAATAGTGGTTAAATAAATCACTTACCCTTTGAAGAGCTTCCTCTTCCTCCCAAGGGTCCCAGCTACACAATGAATGGTCGTTTTTGTTTAAGTCCTTTATATTTAAAAAAAGTATGTTTAGTTGGCGCCAATGATCTCAGTAATCCACTCATTCAACATGCATACAAACTAATCCAAAAAGTTACCAGTAAAGTTTGTCCAAACAAGTCAAACGCTGTTTCTAATTAATCCTCAGGTACTCTAATATCTAAATTAACGATCATATTTAAGATGGAGAATAGTATGTTGAATTGTCAAGATAAATAATGAAGAGTGCGCACCTCATTCACGCTCTAACAAGACCACTTTTCTAATGAGACACCTTGTAGTTTTTCCAACTACTCATTTTTCAAAAAACAAGCCTGAAACCCTTTCTAAAGAATTGACATCTAGTGGAAGCCATAGGAACTGCAATATGGGTCCTTTCTATTTGTATTTCTTATGGACTGTGACCTCAAATTACATTTCCGGATGGATTTTCCTCTGGTTTTCGCATGCCATATCAGTTCTCTTATACTCAGACATTTGAACAGTTTTAGAAACTTCAGAGGGTTTTCTATCTAATGCTACCAAGTTTATGCATATCCTAGCTTCTGGGCCTGAGTAACAGGCAGTTTACTTTGGGCAAGTCAGTCATCTGAAATTCCGAACAAAAACCAGTCTCCAAAACCGGTTAAGCAATTTAAAGGCAATGCTACCAAATACTAATTGAGTGTATGTGAACTTCTGACCCACTGGGAATGTGATGAAAGAAATAAAAGCTGAAATGTATCATTCTCTCTACTATTATTCTGACATTTTACATTCTTAAAATAAAGTGGTGATCCTAACTAACCTACGACAGGGCATTTTTACTCAAATTAAATGTCAGGAATTGTGAACTGAGTTTAAATGTATTTGGCTAAGTTGTATGTAAACTTCTGACTTTAACTGTGTGTATATGTGTGTGTTGCTTTCTCTCCACTGTCCTTCTCCACCTTCCAGGTCTTCCCCGCACTCCCCACCCAGCAGAGCTCTCCCCCTACTACCCTCTCTCTCCTGGAGGCATGGGACACATGACACATCCTTTGGGCTGGCTGTGAGTCACACACTCACATTTACCATCTTGTGATGGATACAATGATGGTTTAGTTTATTTTGCTAACAATTTCTAGCCGAATGAATGATATTGCAACACAAGTGACACTGTTTCCCCTCTCTCTTTGTCTCCAGGCCGGGCCAGTCTATGTACGGTATTCCAGCGGGGGGATTTAGACCATCCTACCCTGCAGCTCTCGCCATGAACTCTTCTATGTCCAGGTACAGCTCACCTAATCACTCACACACATCCATGTATTACTGCTCTGGAGACTTAATACTATAGAGACTGGACTTATATCTGTAAAGCAAGGGCTTTCAAACTGTTTGTGGCCTGGACCCCTTTTGAAATAGAACATTTTTACTATGACTTCAGCCGGATGAACCAAGTGTCGGGCCCTGGGAAATAACATTTTTAAAGGCCTGCCTTTTGGCATCGGTGAGAAAATGTTGCAGTGTCCAAGCTCATTTTCTGCAAATCTATACAATTTGTCATGGGGCAGAGATTTATGTTGTTGCCGCATTAAAGCTAATATTCTAGAATTCTACACAATTTGCCATAACGCAGAGAGAAAATGTGGCTGCTTTTTTTTATGCTTTAATTAAATACAAGAAGTATTGATTTGGATAATGAGTAATTGGTGGAGTACTATGGATACCAATATCCCCCTGTGAGCCTCCCTGGTCCATGTTGCCCAGGGTTGTTAACATCTACTGGAGATGAAGAAAATTATATTGCTCCCTCAACTTATTACGCGAATCCCCTGATCAAAATGTGTTTCATCGGTTATTAGTAATATTCATGAAAAAATGTTTATTGATCGTTATATTTTGAGCCCCGGACCCACTTTGAGAACCTCTGTATTTATTACAGCAATCATGTCATTTCAAATGGCATTTATGCTTTATGGACCTGTGTGTGTGATTGACAGCTTGGTGGCCAGTCGCTTCTCGCCCCACATGGTCCCGTCCCTGCAGACGTCTGTCCCTCACCCTGCCATCGTTTCCACGGCGATCAAACAGGAACCAAGAGACGGCAACCGCCACGGGTACGCATCCAAACACACACCTTTCTATCACACACATGTTAACACCTCTTGCCGACTCACTGACTGTCTCTGTCTGGTGTGTGTAGGTGTGGCGTATCCATGGGGGACAGAGAGAAAGAGGAGGAGAAGAAGCCCCATGTGAAAAAGCCCCTGAATGCCTTTATGCTGTACATGAAGGAGCAGAGACCCAAGGTGGTGGCAGAGTGCACGCTGAAGGAGAGCGCTGCCATCAACCAGATACTGGGACGCAGGGTAAGTGGCAGCGTGAGCTTGCACACTGTCTTTCTTTGGAGGATTATACAATGGCTGTGTTCATACTGAAAACTGTTGTCGATGGCCTATGCTCCAGAAGGGAGCATGTGTTAACCCTTTGTGTGTGTGTGTGTGTGTCTCTCTACAGTGGCACTCTCTATCTCGTGAGGAGCAGTCAAAATACTACGATATGGCCCGTAAAGAGAGACAGCTACACTCCCAACTCTACCCTGGATGGTCAGCTAGAGACAACTACGTAAGTACTATAGTAAACATTTAGTAGTGATTTGATTGGTTGCTTTGAGGTGGAGGGTGTGATGTGATTGGTTGTTTGTGTGCAGGGGAAGAGAAAGAAGAGGAAGAGAGATGGCAGGCCAGAGACTGCTCCAGATGGACAAATAACACACACCCAGTCTGCTGCTCCAGAGGGTAAGTGACTTCCAACACCAGAGAATTATGAGAAGTCACCAAACTATATTTTTTGACATTACTGGAAACTAACGGCAAAGACTGATCAGTGTTTTATTTTGTCTCTCCAGAGCACTTCTCTCCACAGCCCAAGAAGTCATGTGTGTCGTATGGAACTCAGGAGAGGCCCAGTGTTTCTCACACACACCTGACACACACACACCTGTCCCAGGCTAGTCCCGCCTCCTCCCTGGACTCTCCAGCCACGCCCACCACTGCTCTGGCCTCTCCTGCCGCTCCCGCACCCACACACACTGAACACACACACTCTCACTCTGAGCACACACATCCTGAGCAGGTCCAGCCCCTCTCCCTCACCACCAAACCCCCTCGCCCACACTCGCACAGGGAGACACACGGTCAGACTTACACCCACATCCAGTCTCACACACACCCACACTTGTTCACTCACACACACCTGCCCCTCACCACTAAGACCACTTCATCTCAATCCTCTTCCTCTCATCCCCCCTTTTCTCCCCACACGAGCTCATCCAGTAACCAGACTCCGCCGCTCCTTACTGGACCAATCCCCTTCACCTCTGGCTTAGCTCCTACCACCTCCATCCACCAATCGACGATGAGCTCCCATCATGCCATGCTCCAGTCCCAGCCTCTCTCCCTCGTCACCAGAAATAATCATTGAAACCCAAAGATGCTAACCACAGATCTAGGATACAATTTTGCTATGCCCAGTCCTAACCTTAAGCATTACACTAACCCTAACCACTGATCTGGGATCAGATTTTACCAAATCGTAAGCATTACACTACCCCCAGATCCTTTATGCACAGTCTATCCATATTCATGGGTCGGATGAAAAACTATCTGACCCTGTATCAGTGGATAGGAGGGTACTCTAGTCTGGGCAGGGGTGAACAACTCCTTGAGGGTTTTAGCTCCAGAGCAGCAATACACCCAATTTGAATAGTGGTTTAAATGAAGATCATGATTAGTTGGTTAGTTGAATCATGTGCTGGGCTGGGAAAAAGCCTGCAATAACCAATAACCTGTTGCCTTCGAATTAGGATCAACTTTTTCCTACACTTTGTTTTTGTTTTTTTGTCTGTTTGTAAATAAACTTTTTTTTTTTTAAACCTTTTCTAGATAGTAGATCTGGTTTTATATTAGTATGAAAAGAAAACAATTATTGGTCAATATTTGACCACCTCTTTTTAACCAAGCATATTTTTAGTCAAATGGAATTGTAGAATATTGCCTTTTTTTGATGAATTTGTCCAATTTGTTACTTGTATGAAATACAAAAATGTAAAGGCACATTTTTTTTTAAAGAAAAATAGATCAAAGTAATAATTTCTGTCTTTGGTAGTAATGAGTGCAGATCTGTTTCTCCCCCCTACTCTTATAAATCCCCCCTCCTGTATGACTGAGTCTTTGTTGATAATAAACATCTACTTATTTCTGAAACGTGTCTTTGCCTGTATGTATCTGTGTGTTATTGTTCCTGTGTGGTCTTTGCCTTTGGTAGGATGGTCTTTGACATGAACTCAAGGCAACTTCAATGGATCTCATCATTGAAGCTAGTTGTTTCTTAACAAACAAATACAATGTTTGACCAGCAGATGTAACATGTTTTAGATATGGACTTTGTCCAAGAACATGTTTCCTTAACTCAACCTTTTATTGCTACAATAAACAAACTACAAAATGCAGTTACTGGGTGTGCTCCAGAAACACCCAATATGTTGCAGAAACTACCGGACTAATTTAATATTATATGATCGTCTTACCCAAATTATGCTAAACCCTGCTTAGATTGTATGTGTGCGTACGAACCAGTTTAGGTTTCCCTGTACCGTCCCTGGGTAAACTGTGTTGTATAATGTTTGCTCTTTTAAACTGTTTCAGTTCTGTGTCTGATCAGCTTCCTGATGGAACACCGGCTTCCCGTAAATTAATCTTTAGAGTGAAAAGCAATAGCTAAGAAGCACAATTTTATCAGTAATGAATCAATAATGTGTGGCAGAGTTGGGGTCGACTCCATTTATATTTGTCAACTCTGAAATCAAAACAAATGTTCCTAATTGAAAAGCCTTTAGCAGACACTTATCCAGATCGACCTGCAGGAGCAATTAGGGATAACTACCTTGCTCAAGGGCACAGACAGATTTTTAATCGGCGACCTTTCGGTCACTCATGTGTTCCTCTGTCCCATTCTTACCTGTCTGTGTCGGGAAATGCCCCTAGTCCATCCAACAGCTCAGTATGTCTTCCTCACCTGCCCACCTACACAAGTGGGTTTAATCTTTTAGTATATATGGGCTGTTGCTCCTCATTCCTCTACAGCAGAGGTACTCATATTTGGCTGTATCTTCAACTTCACTGTATATATACTTTGTTTTCTTTTGTTCTACTGTATTATTGACTGTATGTTTTGTTTATTCCATGTGTAACTCTGTTGTATGTGTCGAATTGCTATGCTTTATCTTGACCAGGTCGCAGTTGCAAATGAGAACTTGTTCTGGTTAAATAAAGGTGAAATAAAAAATAAATCAACTGTATCAGCCCAGTCAGAGCCATAACAGAAATAATCTAATTTGTCTTAGTTACAATACAAAAAAATACCTTGAACATATCAGTCAATGAATTAAAAATATCAATTTCCTCAAGGTAGTTTTTAGCACACTCAACTTACATTAAATGGTTTCAAATAAGAGCATAGCAGCAGAAGCTAAGTGATATCTAGCCATTTTCACCCTCTAGGATATTTTAAGACGCATTCGTTTGTTGAGGAAAGGGGCCATGATAATCTACGCTATGGTCAAACCATCAACACCTCCCGATCTGTTCCTGCATCCACATGTCTGATCATCACAATGTTATTTTTATTTCATGCACACAAATGAAATTCCATCGCAACCTAGACCCACAAACACAACCTTCTGACCAACAACACTCGAAGTCAACCGTACTAGCTGACAGAGCAAGAGTCAAGCATAACAATCCGAGAGAGACCGTTCTCTTCAGATCTAACTAAGGCTTTGGGTTCAGCTTATATGTTTGTGAGGTCTGTTGTACTCGGCAGAAAGTCCATTGGCCACGCCCTCCTTCCGGGCTCGGCAAATGGGAACACCTCTCTGGTCAGTCGTGATACGAAGCAAGGCATTTCCTTTTTCCCCCCCAGCAGACGACCTTTGGCCTCGAAGCAAAAGGCCACACGATGGGAAAGGCGTGTCAGAAGGCGTGTCAGTTCCAGGGCACCACCCCCTTCCTCCTCCAATAGGATGCAGAATGTCTGGAGGAAGACGGCCCCCAGAGGGTTCATGAACGCCCCGTAACCTGGTGCGGTGGCGTACATAACTGCCGTATCCATGGGGATGGACATGTATTGAGACAAGGTGTCCTCAATGATGTCACTTCCTGCTGAATCCGTCTCCACTGTCACGCCATCATCCAGCTCACCCCCACGACACGACTAGAGAGAGAAAGAGGGAAAGATGATTACTATTGATTATTATCACTGACTGATTGAATGACTGACTTCACTGTTGTGGGTGTGGTGATGATGGTACTGACCTGGATGAAGAACAGTTTGATCTTTCCCTCCATGTGTGTGTTGTTGAAGCAGGAGAAGATGTGGGACAGTCTAACCGGCATTCCGTCCGCCCCGAACACACAACCCTCCTCCCCGTGAGATGATAGCACCGCCAGGAAGCACTCTTTCACCGGCTGCTCGCTCTCTGCAATCAATCAATTAATCAAATTGTATTCATTTATACATTTTTGGGTCAGAAAATGCTTTATTGGCCTAGACCCACTAAGAGCAAGCAGCAGCACGGTGGCAAGTAAAAAAAACCTTGAGAGGACCAGACTAGCTTTCTGGCTGAGCCGGTTAGCAGAAAAAAGACAACTAGAAAATTCTATCTCCTGCTGTGGCATGTGACGATGGTGGCCCTTGATTCCTCGAAACAGTCTGCTTCAACTAACAATTAGCTCACCCATCAGTCATCCTTCTGTCTGCAGGGCACAACACAGTGTGCGCATGTCTGCAGGTGTTTGCAGAGTAGTTATTAAATAGGTGTGTATGGGACTGTGCAATGCATCACTAGGACATTATGTCTCTCTCGCTGTGTGCATGTGTGTGTGTCATAGTTTCATCCTGTCTGCGCCCTTTACATATTTCACATCTCCAGTGGTTTTTACTGTAAATAACAATGAGTGACAGTATCTTTCCTCTGCCTCCCCCCTCCCTAATATTTATTTAACCTTTATTTTGACAGGGAAGACATATTGAGACCTAAGTCTATTTACAAATGTACCCTGTATAATGCAATCTAAAAGAATAGAATATGTTCCGGGATTCATCCAATGGCTTTGAGGAGTACACCACATCAGTCACCGGTTTCATCAATAAGTGCATCAACGACGTCGTCACCACAGTGACCATACGTACAGTACGTATCCCAACCAGAAGCCATGGATTAGATGCAACATCCACACTGAGCTAGGGCTACCACTCAAGGAGCGGAACACTAATCCGGATGCTGATAAGAAATCCTGCTATGTCCTCCGACGAACCATCAAACCGGCAAAGCGTCAATGAAGGACTAAGATTGAATTCTAGAATTCTACACCGGCTCTGACGCTCTTCGGATGTGGCAGGGCTTGCAAACTATTATGGATTACAAAGGGTAACCAGGATACATACTCAGTGGCTGCATTGGCCAACTGGCAAGTGTCTTCACTGACATTTTCAACCTCTCGCTGACCGAGTCTGTAATACCTACCTGTTTCAAGCAGACCGCCATAGTCCCTGTGCCTAAGAATGCCAAGGCAACCTGCCTAAATGACTACCGCCCAGTAGCACTCACGTCTGTAGCCCATTCACATCGACAGGGCAGTAGTGGAGCGGATCGAGAGCTTCAAGTTCCTTGGTGTCCACATCAATAACAAACTATCATGGTCCAAACACACCAAGAGTCATGAAGAGGGCACGACAATGCCTATTCCCCCTCAGGAGACTGAAAAGATTTGGCATGGGTCCTCAGATCCTCAATGAGTTCTACAGTTGCACCATCGAGAGCATCCTGACAGGTTGCATCACTGCTTGGTATGGCAACTGCTTGGCATCCAACCACAAGGCGCTACAGAGGGTAGTGCGTCCGGCCCAGTACATCACTGGGACCAAGCTTCCTGCCATCCAGGACCTCTATACCAGGCGGTGTCAGAGGAAAGCCCTAAACATTTTCAAAGACTCCAGCCACCCTAGTCACAGACTGTTCTCTCTGCTACCACACAGCAAGCATTACGGGAGTTCCAAGTCTAGGTCCAAAAGGCTCCTCAACAGCTTCTACACCGAAGCTACAGTGCCTTGCGAAAGTATTCGGCCCCCTTGAACTTTGCGACCTTTTGCCACATTTCAGGCTTCAAACATAAAGATATAAAACTGTATTTTTTTGTGAAGAATCAACAACAAGTGGGACACAATCATGAAGTGGAACGACATTTATTGGATATTTCAAACTTTTTTTAACAAATCAAAAACTGAAAAATTGGGCATGCAAAATTATTCAGCCCCTTTACTGTCAGTGCAGCAAACTCTCTCCAGAAGTTCAGTGAGGATCTCTGAATGATCCAATGTTGACCTAAATGACTAATGATGATAACATTAGACCTGTGTGTAATCAAGTCTCCGTATAAATGCACCTGCACTGTGATAGTCTCAGAGGTCCGTTAAAAGCGCAGAGAGCACCATGAAGAACAAGGAACACACCAGGCAGGTCCGAGATACTGTTGTGAAGAAGTTTAAAGCCGGATTTGGATACAAAAAGATTTCCCAAGCTTTAAACATCCCAAGGAGCACTGTGCAAGCGATAATATTGAAATGGAAGGAGTATCAGACCACTGCAAATCTACCAAGACCTGGCCGTCCCTCTAAACTTTCAGCTCATACAAGGAGAAGACTGATCAGAGATGCAGCCAAGAGGCCCATGATCACTCTGGATGAACTGCAGAGATCTACAGCTGAGGTGGGAGACTCTGTCCATAGGACAACAATCAGTCGTATATTGCACAAATCTGGCCTTTATGGAAGAGTGGCAAGAAGAAAGCCATTTCTTAAAGATATCCATAAAAAGTGTCGTTTAAAGTTTGCCACAAGCCACCTGGGAGACACACCAAACATGTGGAAGAAGGTGCTCTGGTCAGATGAAACCAAAATTGAACTTTTTGGCAACAATACAAAACGTTATGTTTGGCGTAAAAGCAACACAGCGCATCACCCTGAACACACCATCCCCACTGTCAAACATGGTGGTGGCAGCATCATGGTTTGGGCCTGCTTTTCTTCAGCAGGGACAGGGAAGATGGTTAAAATTGATGGGAAGATGGATGGAGCCAAATACAGGACCATTCTGGAAGAAAACCTGATGGAGTCTGCAAAAGACCTGAGACTGGGACGGAGATTTGTCTTCCAACAAGACATTGATCCAAAACATAAAGCAAAATCTACAATGGAATGGTTCAAAAATAAACATCTCCAGGTGTTAGAATGGCCAAGTCAAAGTCCAGACCTGAATCCAATCGAGAATCTGTGGAAAGAACTGAAAACTGCTGTTCACAAATGCTCTCCATCCAACCTCACTGAGCTCGAGCGGAGGAATGGGAAAAAATGTCAGTCTCTCGATGTGCAAAACGGATAGAGACATACCCCAAGCGACTTACAGCTGTAATGGCAGCAAAAGGTGGTGCTACAAAGTATTAACTTAAGGGGGCTGAATAATTTTGCACGCCCAATTTTTCAGTTTTTGATTTGTTAAAAAAGTTTGAAATATCCAATAAATGTCATGATTGTGTCCCACTTGTTGTTGATTCTTCACAAAAAAATACAGTTTTATATCTTTTTGTTTGAAGCCTGAAATGTGGCAAAAGGTCGCAAAGTTCAAGGGGGCCGAATACTTTCGCAAGGCACTGTATTAGACTGCTAAACAGTTAATCAAATGGCTACTCAGTCAAATCTTTGAAATTATTTTATGTTACATTTGTATTTTTGTTCAGTATACAGTACCAGTCAAAAGTTTGGTCACACCTACTCATTCAAGGGTTTTTCTATGTTTTCACAATTTTATACATTGTAGAATAATAATGAAGACATCAAAACTATGAAATAGCACATAAGTAGTAACCAGAAAATGTGTTAAACAAAACATTTGAGATTCTTCCCTTTTGCCTTGATGACAGCTGTGCACACTCTGGGCATTCTCTCAACCAGCTTCACCTGGGAGTAATGTAGAGATCTACAGGTCTTTAGCGAAGTTAAGCCAACGTTTTGATACAGGATACAGCGATGGGTATCGAAACTGTCACCTGTAAACAAAACGAAGGGCACTATGGGTGGTGGCATCCAAAGGTTTAAGAGTAGGAGCAGCTGCCCTTTGATAAATAACATCACCATAATCAAGAACAGATCAAAAGGTTGACTGAATGATCTGCTTCCTACCTGCTTAGAGAAAGGCATGATCTGTTTCTGTAGACAAAGCCAACTTCAAATCTTAGCTCCTTAACCAGCTCATCTATATGTTTTCTAAATGTCAAACACATACAAATACAAGTGCCTAAGTATTTATACGCGGGATTCATTCAATCGGAGAACCATCTAATGAGAGAACATGTAAGTAATTTGAAACGTTCTTATGAGAATTTAAAAACAACATGAATATAGACTTGCCCATATTAAGCACAAGTTTTAAATCAGCTATAAAACCTGACTGTAGTTTAGACACAGCCAGACCAACAGTCAGGAAATAACATACATAATACTATCGTCCGCATATAGATGAAATGTAACAGATTGACGTATGATGTTAATATAAATAGAGAACAGGTCCCAAAACTGACCCCTGTAGTACACCTTTATGGACTAGAAATTCAGACTAAACCGCATAAATCTCGATGGCCAGAGTTCTGTCAATAAGATAATCATGAAACCATGAACAGGCGTCAGAGCTCAGGCCTATCGAGGCCTATCAACTTAGTCAATAAAATAGCACGACCAACAGTATCAAAAGCTGTTGACAAGATCATTAACAATTAAAGTGGTTGCTGTCATAACGCTACGCCAGGCCTAAACCCTGATTGGCTTATGTTCAAAATACATTTCTCCGATATTTTTTTTTTAGCAAAGTTGTACAATTACCAAGGATTCGAGAATCTTAGCTAGACAAGGACATATTGAAATGGGGCGATAGTGATTAAGATCTCTTCTATCCCCGCAAATATGGAGTGGCAGCACAAGAGCTGATTTCTCATACATTTGAAATATTTCCTGATAACAACGTTAAATAAAAACGGTGGGTTATTGAACCAACGATGATGGGCGCTGCACAATGAAGCAGACCAGGATCCAAATTGGTCAGCTCCAGCTCCTATAGATTTCTTGTTGTCTATTTGCTAGCAAAGCATCCAGGAGTTCCCTTTCTGTAAATAAACAAAAAGAAAAGCACTGGCTATCAGCATCCAGCATAATATCATTGTGAATAGGCTAAGAAGTTATTTTCAAAGAGATAGCCCAAATAAAATGGTGATTCAATTATGACATTTTTGTTGTTGTTGTAATGAAGCCAGAGTCTGAATTAATTTGTTGTGGCAGAGAGGGGGAACTAGAACTATTAAGGAATTTTTACAGTTTTCCAGAATTTAGCCGGGTTCCCATTACAATCTGAAAGCACAGTTACTTACTAATCAGATTTTGCCTTTCTGATTTTTTTTACACAATGATTCCTCAGTTGCTTAAAAGCTTGCCAGTCTGGGCCTAAGCCTGTGTTTCTGGCCTTGACCCAAGCCTTATCTCTTTTATGAATGACTTCTGATAATTCCGGAGTGCACCAGGAAGTCAAACTACCTTTAACCCTTAATTTTTTAAAGGGAGCATGATTATCCACAATAGCATTGAAGACATCTGCAAAAAGGCTCAAAGCTCAATCAGGTTCAGGGAAAGCTGAAATACAATCAAGCTCACTAAAATAAAGATCCTGTAAAAAAGTATATTCGCTGTGGTTTTTAAAGTTCCTATTTGTCATGACACAAGGCTTAGATTTTTGTATTCTCACATCTCTAACACAAACAACTGGGCAATGGTCATTAACGTCTTGGGCAAAGACACCAGTAGAATCAAATCAAATCAAATGTTATCTGTCACACGCGCCGAATACAACAGGTGTAGACCTTACAGTGAAATGCTTACTTACAAGCCCTTAACCAACAATGCAGTTTTTTTTTAAATACCTAAAAAACAGTAAGAGATAAAGTAACAAATAATTAAAGAGCAGCAGTAAAATAACAACATTTAACATATTTCTCTGGTGTTAAAACAAGATCAATCAGTGTTGACTCCGAAGGATCTTGAGGGTTGGGCTGTTTTCAGGAGACGAACAGTTAACGATTCCTCCCAGAATCTGAGACCTTCATAGACTTTTAGGACTTTTGGATTAGAGAACATGATACGTGTGTTTGTATGTGTGTGTATACGTTTTCCATTGCTTTGTGTGCTGGGCTGCGGCGGACTCCGTGACCATCCCCTAATTGATAACATTATGTAGCAACTCTGATAAGTTTGATAACATTGATAAAACCAGGTTATAAAGTATTTATTATTGTTTTGGAGCTGATTTGTAGCAGGGGTGTGTGTATAAGATGTGTGTTACCTGTCTTGAAGAGTGTGTAAATCTCCTGAGCGTTAAGATCCATGTGAATGTCCACCCTGTAGCCCAGTCTGGTCAAGGCACCGTGGAGTCTCTTGGTGTCTTTCTCTGCCCCCGGCCTTCTGCCCAGTGGTACCCCGTGGTCAAAGTTTGACTCGGAGACCAGCACGGCCCGGTTGCACTCCTCATCGCCAGCATTTGTCCTTCTCCACAGCGGCATGTCCAAATATATAGAGACCAACGGCCCAGTCACGTTGTTGCAGTCTGGTTCCTCTCAAGATTTCTACCTATCCCTTGGGAGTGTGTCCGTGCTCCTGTCTTCCCCTGCTTGCTCTCTGGGTGTTTATGTCAGAGTCTGTGACAAATATACCACTATATTGTGCACAAAGCGCGACACAAGTCCAATGTAATAGACAGAGTGTGGATCAGAGCACTGAATGAAGTGAGTCCCTTATGGGGTAAGGTCCAACAGGTAAAAACCTACCTGAATAGACCACCAGCATCCACCTGAGCTGTGTGTCAGTCAGTGTAATGTCGGAGAGTGTCCGGTTCATGTGTGCATATGTATTTTATACTGCAGCTGTTCCAACTGGCAGACAGGAAGGCTACCGACTACAGCCACGCCCTCAACACTAACACACCTGGGTGGTTGTTGGCAAAATGTCACGATCGCATGCTGTTGCATCACAGTTCCTGGTATTACCTGTTATTTTCTACATTCATTCCTCCTTCCCTCCTCCATTCCTCTTTGCTGTCTACTGGGAATGCCAGCTCAGTAAAACATGTGCTAGCTCATCTCTGGACTTACCCACCTTTTACATTCAATAGCAATTCATTACCAGCTCATCTATCATTTTTACAGGGCTTGCTGGACAGACTATCATCAGTAGCTTCACTTTCACAATGACTTGGGACTTAAAAGGTCACATTATATGAATAGGGGTAAAGGGTTCTGAGAAATCACATCACTGCAGGGATTGACATTAAACCAAAGTCTGAAAGGCACATGCCCATCAGGCAGGTCAGGATTTTTGAGGTGTTGCCCAAAGATTATGATCACTTGCCTGAACATTTAAAGTATTTGTTTTCACCTACACACAGGGGAGGAACCACAAAGACCAGACTACTGTCTTTATCTTATTTTTACTTATTGTTAGGGATGGGTCTGAGTACTCAATTCAAGGTTAGGAGTCAATAACTAATGCTGTGTTCAAGTGGGATACTCAGAAAGTACTAGTAAACTGGGAGCAAAGAGTTGTGTGCATTCACGTGCTTTCAACTTGAGAACGCCGCAAATTGTAGTGTTAAAAACCATATTAATATATTGTTTTTCACAAATAATGTTTTGTTGTTGCATTTAACTTCTGAAAAATGCTGTTATCGAGGTAATTTCCTTAGTGTGTGACGTCAGAGGAGGAGCTGTTGTGAGCGCCACATAATAATCGCCACATGAACTTAACACAGCCCGGATGACTGACTGACAGACATACACACCTGCCTGGAGCAGACACATACTAACAGTAATGGGATCCCAAGGCTCTCTGAAGGCTTCGGCGCTTGCCCGAAAAAACTGATCGTTACTGGGAGGTTCATTATCTGTGTTACCAAATTACCGTACAACAGACCACATATTCATCCTGCACACACTTAAAAAAAAAAAAAACTTTATTTAACTAGGCAAGTCAGTTAAGAACAAATTCTATTTACAATGACGGCCTAGGAACAGTGGGTTAACCGCCTTGATCAGGGGCAGAATGACAGATTTGTACCTTGTCAGCTCGGGGATTCGATTTAGCAACATTTACGGTTACTGGCCCAACGCTCTAACCACTAGGCTACCTGCCACTCTAATTGACAAACATACAAACCAAAACAAAGGCAAAGTCTTCTCATGCTTTCTTGATTTCAAAAACGCTTTTGACTCAATTTGACATAAGGGCCTGCTATACAAATTGATGGAAAGTGGTGTTGGGGGAAAACTATTATAGACATGATAAAATCCAAGTACACAAACAACAAGTGTGCGATTAAAATGGGTAAAAAACACACACATTTCTTTCCACAGGGCCAGCTTAAGCTCCACCCTCTTCAATATATATACCAACGAATTGTTGAGGGCACTAGAATGGTCTGCAGTACCCGGCCTCACCCTACTAGAATCTGAAGTCAAATATCTATTGTTTGCTGATGATCTGGTGCTTTTCTCCCCAACCAAGGAGGGCCGAGAGCAGCACCTAGATCTTCTGCACAGATTCTGTCAGACCTGGGCCCTGACAGTAAATCTCAGTAAGACAAAAATAATGGTGTTCCAAAAAAGGTCCAGTTGCCAGGACCACAAATACAAATTCCATCTAGACACTGTTGTGCTAGCCTAGAGCACACAAAACACTGTACATACCTTGGCCTAAACATCAGCGCCACAGGTAACTTCCACAAAGCTGTGAACGATGTGAGAGACAAAGCAAGAAGGGCCTTCTATGCCATCAAAAGGAACATGAAATTCGACATACCAATTAGGATTTGTCTAAAATGACTTGAATCAGTTATAGAACCCATTGTCCTTTATGGTTGTGAGGACTGGGGTCCGTTCACCGACCAAGAATTCACAAAATGGGACAAACACCAAATCAAGACTCTGCATGCAGAATTCTGCCAAAAATATCCTCTGTGTACAATGTAAAACACCAAATAATACATGCAGAGCAGAATTAGGCCGATACCCACTAATTATCAAAATCCAGAAAAGAGCTGTTAAATTCTACAACCACCTAAAAGGAATTGATTACCAAACCTTCCATAACAAAGCCATCACCTACAGAGAAATTAACCTGGAGAAGAGCCCCCCCTAAGCAAGGTGGTCTTGGGGCTCTGTTCACAAACAGACCCCACAGAGGTCCAGGACAGCAACACATATAGACCCAACCAAATCATGAGAAAACAAAAAGATAATTACTTGACGCATTGGAAATATATATCTTTTTTAAACAGAGCAAAACAGGACGCTCTTTGGCCCTAAACAGAGTACATAGTGTCACAATACCTGACCACTGTGACTGACCCAAAATTAAGGAAACCTTTGACAATGTACAGACTCAGTGAGCATAGACTTGCTATTGAGAAAGGCCACCGACTGCAGACATGGCTCTCAAGAGAAGACTATGTTGTCTTAGGTCTCTCTTTATGTAGTGTTGTATTGTCTCTCTTGTCGTGATATGTGTTTTGTCCTATATTTATATATGTTATGTTTGATCCCAGCTCCCGTCCCCGCAGGAGGCCTTTTGGTAAGCCATCATTTTAAATAAGAATTTGTTCTTAACTGACTTGCCTTAATTAAAGGTTAAATAAATATGCGCACACTGCCCACAAAATGAGGTGGAAATTGAGCTGCACTTCCTAATATCCTGCCAAATGTATGACCATATTAGAGACACGTTTCCCTCATATTACACAGACCTCCAATTTTGATAAACTCCCATATCTATTGGGTGAAATGCCAGTGTGCAATCACAGCAGCAAGCTGTGTGACCTGTTGCCACAAGAAAAGGGCAACCAGTGAAAAACAAACACCTATATTTATGTTTATTTATTTTCCCTTTTGTACTTTTACTATTTGCACATCATTACAACACTGTATATAGATATATGACATTTGAAATGTCTTTATTCGTTTGGAACTTGTGTAAGTGTAACGTTTACTGTTACATATTTGTACTGTTTATTTCACTTTTGTTAATGATCTATTTCACTTGTAAATATGTAAACATATGTTTCCCATGCCAATAAAGGCACTTTAAATTGTAATAGCCTATAATAGATTGGAATAGCATGTCTACATCCTGTCTGCCTTCAAGTTGACTATTTTTCTAAAACGGAACCTATTGCATTAATTAGGGTGCTTAAGACCGAATCTTACACTAGACTTAGTAAAACACATTATATGAACACACTGCAGAAAGTATGGTTTCACATAAAACAATTTGCAAAATAGAGTGCCTTCAACCTCACACCGTTACGTCTCTAACTGTTCTATAGTATAGACTATACTAGTATAGACTATACTATAGTATAGAACCGTTATAGTTCCCGACTCTACCGGCTAAGCTACCGGTCTACCAGTCAGGTGAACCTATTGGCACAACATCCTAATTATATTTGTGAGTACGGTGTACAGTAGAAGTCGGCGTTAGAAAGCAGCTTGGACTCGGAAGAAAACACCGGAACCATGGCAAAACCAGCCGGGATCCCGCATTTTGCTACACAAGGGTTGAAAAATCACGTGATTAAATGAAGCTTCGGATGTCGTTGATGACGTCATTTTGATAAAGCGAAAAACGCGTCCGCCACCCCGCACACTGCTTCGAATTCAGCTGCTTAGCGAGTTCGCCGCCGGCCTCGGTGCTCCGGTATCACTACAGACAACTGACTGACAACCCAATGGTGCTTTAGAAAGACCGTGTCAAAATTGGTCTAGCAATATCTACTATGCTTGTATTCAGGTTTAAATTGGGGTTCCTCTCCTGCCATAACACATCCAAACCACTAGGGGAGAACAGAGACCGCAAGATACACTAGACTCTCCTTACGTCATCCAAACGCGGCATCTGAAAGGTGGAATGCGATTCATGCTAACTTGCTTTCGGTTGAATACATTGACTTCTGTTTTCAGGTCAAATGAAACACGGTTCATGTTAACTGTTGAGAAGAGTTAATATTTGACTGGGTGAGTAAGGAAATTGTTGACGTGAAAAATGTGCCTTGGGAACTAACGTAGTTAGCTAGCGCTGGCTAATCCTCCGTCGACCGCCCAGACTTTTGTGATACCTTTCGCAATACGTCTGTGTTGTCGATATAATTGGATAGCTAACGTAGACATACTTTGGTTTTGCTGCTAGTGGCTAATACATATATTTTTTTTTTTATTGCAGATCATGTTGATTGTATAAGTGATGTTAACTGTTATCCAAAGGTGAACCCAAGAAAAAGATGCCTCCTCACAAGAAAAACGGGATACCGGACAGGTAAATAGCCACTGTTTAAACGGTTAACTATTTAATGCTAATGTTAGCCCCCAGAGCTGGACCTCAAATAGTAATGTAGACGGGATTCTAGACTGTCATATTGATGTCCTGCAATCTCTCCTACAGATGGGGAGACTACCAGGCCGTAGGGAAGATTATATCTGGGACGCGGTTCATCGCTTTTAAAGTCCCTCTGAAACCGGTAACAGTCAAGAGCTGTGTGTGTGTGTGTGTTAAGTCACTCAACTCCACGATGTACTTGATGTGAAATACATGGATTTCAGTGACTTCGCTGTGTGTCCCCCTGGTGTGTTGTCAAGCACTGGGTAGTTAGGAAACCCAGAACTAGAATCTAGCGGAATTGTGTCAGCTGCTCAATGTTATGTTTTATTTAATTTAACTAGGCAAGTCAGTTAAGATCAAATTCTTATTTTACAATGAAGGCCTACCATTATGCGAGTCTGTCCAAAAGAGATTAAGCACTGGGTTACAGGGTTGGTGTTAGTGGCCTTGGGGTTTGTAATAGGTATACTGGGATGTATTTGTCATTCAGATTCCGTTGCAAAACGTTTTGCAACAGAAACCTTTTACTCTAGGATGCAAACAAAACGGTGTGGGACCTACCTGAATATGTCAAATAGAAAATGTTGTTTGTTGCAAAATGTTTTCCGTTTGGAGTAAATTATTTCTGTTGCAAAACATTTTTGCAACAGACGAAACGTTTTGCAACGGAGTCCGAATAATGGTACACCCCTGGTAGCTAGGAGTGTTAGTAGTTACTAGGCTAATAACTGTGTGTGTGTGTTCCAGTCCCTGTGTCGTCATGTTGAACGTTCGCAGGCGTTTGGTCCATGGGAGCTGATGCAGACTATGGAGAAAGATGGACAGGAGCTGGGACTGATTATAGACCTCACCTTTACTACGCGCTACTACAAACCTGAGGTACGCACACACACACACACATACACACACAATCACTTACTGTGTAGTCTAGTGTAGTTTGTGTGTGTGTGTGTGTAGGACCTTCCAGACTCCGTGTTCTACCTGAAGATTTTCACAGCTGGTCATGAAGTTCCCAGTGACCCCACAATCCTTAGCTTCAAACGTGCCGTCCGCGGGTTCCTACGAGACAACACACACAACGGTCAGTCACACACCACACACACACATCCACACCCTCACTTGTGGTTCGTGAAACTGATTGTCTGTGTCTTGTTAGTTAATCGTCAACACATCAGCAGAAATACACGATAATGTAAACTTATTTATTATCTTTCTCTTTCAAAGATAAGCTGATCGGAGTACACTGCACTCATGGGCTCAACAGGACAGGCTACCTGGTCTGTAGGTAAGGAGCTTTCAGCAGATTTTGTGGAGTTTCTGGTAGATTCTACATGTGCTTAGTTTGTAACCTACATCTTTCTTTTCCTCTTCTCACTCTCTCCTTTTCAGGTATCTGATAGATGTAGATGGGATCGATCCTAAAGAGGCTGTGGAGTGTGAGTACTGAACCTCATTCAAAAATTGTGTGCACACATGCATGTGTGTAATGTATTTTCTATGTGTTATTCCAGTGTTTAACTCTTCGCGGGGTCACCCCATAGAAAGAGAGAACTACCTGAAAGACCTACAGACTGGGCCAAAGAGAAGGTAATTTGTGTCTCTGTTGGTTGATCGGTCGGTCTCTCTATTGTTGTCTCTGTCCATCCATACTTTTATTCATCCATCCCTCCTCCCTCCCTCTGCAGTAATGATGGGATGGAGGAGTCGGAGCAGGAGCCAATCAGAGGCCGCTCTGGCAGTCGTCATAACATTCTCGACTCTCCTGACCGCGACAGACATTACGACAGGCATGACTACAACCAATTTGTGTAAGCACCTTGTCCTCTAACCCTTATAGACATACAGGTATGTCTACATACAGTACTATCACCTCTAACCCTTATAGACATACAGGTATGTCTACATACAGTACTATCACCTCTAACCCTTATAGACATACAGGTATGTCTACATACAGTACTATCACCTCTAACCCTTATAGACATACAGGTATGTCTACATACAGTACTATCACCTCTAACCCTTATAGACAGTACTGTATGTAGACATACCTGTATGTCTATAAGGGTTAGAGGTGATAGTACTGTATGTAGACATACCTGTATATCACCTCTAACCCTTATAGACATACAGGTATGTCTACATACAGTACTATCACCTCTAACCCTTATAGACATACAGGTATGTCTACATACAGTACTATCACCTCTAACCCTTATAGACATACAGGTATGTCTACATACAGTACTATCACCTCTAACCCTTATAGACATACAGGTATGTCTACATACAGTACTATCACCTCTAACCCTTATAGACATACAGGTATGTCTACATACAGTACTATCACTTCTAACCCTTATAGACATACAGGTATGTCTACATACAGTACTATCACCTCTAACCCTTATAGACATACAGGTATGTCTACATACAGTACTATCACCTCTAACCCTTATAGACATACAGGTATGTCTACATACAGTACTATCACCTCTAACCCTTATAGACATACAGGTATGTCTACATACAGTACTATCACCTCTAACCCTTATAGACATACAGGTATGTCTACATACAGTACTATCACCTCTAACCCTTATAGACATACAGGTATGTCTACATACAGTACTATCACCTCTAACCCTTATAGACATACAGGTATGTCTACATACAGTACTATCACCTCTAACCCTTATAGACATACAGGTATGTCTACATACAGTACTATCACCTCTAACCCTTATAGACATACAGGTATGTCTACATACAGTACTATCACCTCTAACCCTTATAGACATACAGGTATGTCTACATACAGTACTATCACCTCTAACCCTTATAGACATACAGGTATGTCTACATACAGTACTATCACCTCTAACCCTTATAGACATACAGGTATGTCTACATACAGTACTATCACCTCTAACCCTTATAGACATACAGGTATGTCTACATACAGTACTATCACCTCTAACCCTTATAGACATACAGGTATGTCTACATACAGTACTATCACCTCTAACCCTTATAGACATACAGGTATGTCTACATACAGTACTATCACCTCTAACCCTTATAGACATACAGGTATGTCTACATACAGTACTATCACCTCTAACCCTTATAGACATACAGGTATGTCTACATACAGTACTATCACCTCTAACCCTTATAGACATACAGGTATGTCTACATACAGTACTATCACCTCTAACCCTTATAGACATACAGGTATGTCTACATACAGTACTATCACCTCTAACCCTTATAGACATACAGGTATGTCTACATACAGTACTATCACCTCTAACCCTTATAGACATACAGGTATGTCTACATACAGTACTATCACCTCTAACCCTTATAGACATACAGGTATGTCTACATACAGTACTATCACCTCTAACCCTTATAGACATACAGGTATGTCTACATACAGTACTATCACCTCTAACCCTTATAGACATACAGGTATGTCTACATACAGTACTATCACCTCTAACCCTTATAGACATACAGGTATGTCTACATACAGTACTATCACCTCTAACCCTTATAGACATACAGGTATGTCTACATACAGTACTATCACCTCTAACCCTTATAGACATACAGGTATGTCTACATACAGTACTATCATAAAGTATTCAGATCCCTTGACTTTTTCCCCCAAAATGTGAAGTTACAGCCTTATTCTACAATTGATGAAATATATCAATCTACACATAACACCCCATCATTTCAAAGCGAGAGCAGGTATTTAGACATTTTTGAAACCAGATACCTTATTTACATGTACAGTTGAAGTCGGAAGTTTACACACACTTAGGTTGGAGTCATTGACCTGTTTTTCAACCACTCCACAAATTTCTTGTTAACAATCTATAGTTTTGGGAAGTCAGTTAGGACATCTACATTGCATGACACAAGTAATTGTTCCAACAATTGTTTACAGACAGATTATTTAACTTATAATTCACTGTATCACAATTCCAGTCAGAAGTTTACATACACTAAGTTGACTGTGCCTTTAAACAGCTTGGAGAATTCCAGAAAATGATGTCATGGCTTTAGAAGCTTCTGATAGGCTAATTGACATCATTTGAGTCAATTGGAGGTGTACCTGTGGATGTATTTCAAGGCCTACCTTCAAACTCAGTGCCTCTTTGCTTGGCATCATGGGAAAATCAAAAGAAATCAGCCAAGACCTCCACATGTCTGGTTCATCCTTGGGAGCAATTTCCAAATGCCTGAAGGTCCTACGTTCATCTGTACAAACAATAGTATGCAAGTATTAACACCATGGGACCACGCAGCCGTCATACTGCTCAGGAAGGAGACGTGTTGTGTCTCCTAGAGATTAACGTACTTTGGTGCGAGAAGTGCAAATCAATCCCAGAACAACAGCAAAGGACTTTGTGAAGATGCTGGAGGAAACAGGTACAAAAGTATCTATATCCACAGTAAAACAAATCCTATAAGGACATAACCTGAAGTCCGCTCAGCAAGGAAGATGCCACTGCTCCAAAACCGCCATTAAAAAAAAGCCAGACTACGGTTTGCAACTGCACATGGGGACAATGTCCTTTTTGAAGAAATGTCCTCTGGTCCGATGAAACAAAAATAGAACTGTTTGGCCATAATGACCATTTATGTTTGGAGGAAAAAGGGGGAGGCTAGCAAGCCGAAGGACACCATCCCAACCGTGAAGTACAGGGGTGGAAGCATCATGTTGTGGGGTTGCTTTGCTGTAGGAGGGACTGGTGCACTTCACAAAATAAATGGCATCATGAAGTAAAATGTTGTGGATATTTTAAAGCAACATCTCAAGACATCAGTCAGGAAGTTAAAGCTTGTTTGCATATGGGTCTTCCAAATGGACAATGACCCCAAGCATACTTCCAAAGTTGTGGCAAAATGGCTTAACAACAAAGTCCAGGGATTGGAGTGGCCATCAGAAAGGCCTGACCTCAATCCTAAAGAAAATGTGTGGGCAGAACTGAAAAAGCGTGTGCGAGCAAGGAGGCCTACAAACCTGACTCAGTTATAGCAGCTCTGTCAGGAGGAATGGGCCAAAATTCACCCAACTTATTGTGGGAAGCTTGTGGAAGGCTACCTGAAACATTTGACCCAAGTAAAATTGTTTAAAAGGCAATGCTACCAAATACTAATTGCGTGTATGTGAACTTCTGACCCATTGGGAATGTGATGAAAGAAATGAAAGCTGAAATAAGTCATTCTCTACTATTATTCTGACATGTCACATTCTTAAAATAAAGTGGTGATCCTAACTCACCTAAGACAGGGAATTTTTACCTGGATTGAATGTCAGGAATTGTGAAAAACTGATTTTTAAAATGTATTTGGCTGATGTGTATGTAAACTTCCGACTTCAACTATAGTATTCAGACCCTTTGCAATGAGATTTGCAATTGAGCTCAGGTGCATCCTGTTTCCGTTGACCATCCATGAGATGTTTCTACAACTTGATTGGAGTCCATCTGTGGTAAATTCAATTGATTTGACATGATTTGGATAGGCGGACACACCTGTCTATATAAGGTCCCACAGTTGACATTGCATGTCAGAGCGAAAACCAAGCCATGAGGTCGAATGAGTTGTCCGTAGAGCTCCGATACAGGATTGTGTCGAGGCACAGA
Source organism: Oncorhynchus kisutch (assembly GCF_002021735.2). Classification (NCBI taxonomy): domain Eukaryota; kingdom Metazoa; phylum Chordata; class Actinopteri; order Salmoniformes; family Salmonidae; genus Oncorhynchus; species Oncorhynchus kisutch. The sequence continues at coordinate 8,629,356 of NC_034202.2, read as the reverse complement.
TCTTAGGAAGGGTACCAAAAAAGTGTCTGCAGTATTGAAGCCCCTGACAAACAGTGACCATCATTCGTAAATGGACGAAGCTTGGAATGACTAAGACTTCCTAGAGCTGGCCGCCTGGCCTAACTGAGCTATTGGGGGAGAAGGGCTTTGGTCAGGCAAGGGACCAAGAATCCAATGGTCACTCTGACAGAGCTCTAGAGTTCCTCTGTAGAGATTGGAGAACCTTCCAGAAGGACAACCATCTCTGCCCTACTCCACCATAGTAGTGGCCAGGCGGAAGCCACTCCTCGGTAAAAGGCACCTGACAGCCTTATTGGAGTTTGCCAAAAGACACCTGAAGGACTAAGACCATGAGAAACCAGATTCTCTGGTCTGATGAAACCAAGCTTGGCCTGATTCCAAGTGTCACATCTGGGGGAAACCTGGCACCATCCCTACGGTGAAGCATGGTGGTGGCAGCATCGTGCTGTGGCAGGGACTTGGAGTCTCGTCAGGATCAAGGCAAAGATGAATGGAGCGAAGTACAGAGATGCTTGACGAAAACCTGCTCCAGGGTGCTCAGGACTTCAGACTGGGGGGCGAAGGTTCACCTACCAGCAGGACAACATCCCTAAGCAAAGACGACGCAGGAGTGGCTTCGGGACAAGTCTTTGAATGTCCTTGTGTGGCCCAGCTAGAGCTCAGACTTAAACATGATCGAACATCTGTAGAGAGACCTTTAAATGGCTCTGCAACGACGCTCCCCATCCAACCTGACACAGCTTGAGAGGATCTGCGGAGAAGAATGGGAGAAGCGCTCCAAATACAGGTGTACCAAGCTTGTAGCTTCATACCACAGACTCTAGGCTTTCATTGTCGCCAAAGGTGCTTCAACAAAGTACTGAGTAAATTGTCTGAATACTAATAATGTAAATGTGATATTTAAGTTTATAATAAGTTATTATTTTAGAATAATGCTGTAACAACAAAATGTGGAACAGGTCAAGGGGTCTGAATACTTCCCGAATTCACTCCATATGTTGAAGTTTGGTCTGCCGGTTCTGCTCTCGCTCTCTCTACAGGCCTCTCCACCAGAGGGGTATGAACCACCAGACTCACGGCTTCCCCCCTCCTCTGCCTCCTTATGGCATGTGGCCTCCCCACCCGAGCCTTCTCCCCCATCCTCCTCACTTCAACAACTACCAATGGAGACCCCCCCAGCCACAGAACAACTGGAGGAGGCCCTACCCACCAGAGGAAGACAGGAGGGGATGGGAGGACTGGAGGTCCTCCCACTACGAAGGCGAAAGGAGAATTCGTTGCCCTCCCCCTTTCCCTGTTCTTCCTCGTTACTCCCCCAAAGGGTGGACTAATGAGCCTGAGGGGTCTGCCTCCTCCCTCCCCTCTGAAGAGATAAGTGGCCCACAGAGGAAATTCCGCCCACGACACAAACGCAGCAACGACTGGACTAAATAGAGGAGAGAGGGGGAGTGCAGTGCAGCTTTTTAAAAATTAAAAGTGAAGCTTCCCTGTGTTTGACTGCTACAGTTCCATGGGGGCTGAATAGTTTGATTTGCTTTTAGAAACAGATTTGAGGTTTTAATTGAGATGTGTACGGTTGAGACGGAGAGAAAGGCCTTAGTTCACTTACATAAAGTGCCTGACTGACTGTTTTCTGACTGACTAACCTTGTCCCCAGGCTATTGCGTATGTAAGGCTGGTACATCAACTATTCAATTTTGGCCTTACTGGGTAAAGGGGCATTTTGTTTGAGAGAATAACACTTGTGAAAGGCAAGGCTCTGCTTGTGGTGTGTTAGCGTATGGGGGAGGTATTATGGGAGATGATTGGTTGGTATATTAAGTTGACTCCCATGCACCTGGAGTTTCTCCAGGTCTTTCTGTATTGGCTAACGGAGGCCAAGTTTAACACGTTGGTCCACCAGGCTTTTTGCGCAATTTGGGTGGAATTGCCTGGGAATGAGATGACTTGACGATTGATTTGCTGACTGACTGGTTTCAATTAGACATGAGTTGCCAATGCACTCTGTTTCATGTATGTATCATGTATGACAGGCAAATCATATACATGCATGAAAATGTCATTTATGTGCTTTTTGGTCTGAGTGTTTTTGATCAAAGGTAATAAAGAACATTGGGAGCGGGAAAAACATGTGTCATGGTTGAATGGTCACTATGTCTTAACTAACTACATGGTCTGTTCCAACTGTTCAAACTACAAGAATGAAACAATACTTGTTGAATTGCTGTAAAGACTTCTGTCTCCTGGTGATAATGGCGCCGATGGCGATGGCAGCCGTTTTATGATACAATAGCACAATTGGTTACGGTATGTTTTTTTTTTTTTGTGTGTTTTAACTTATGTTGTACATAATGTTTCGGCCACTGTGTCTCATGACCGAAAAGAGCTTCTTGATCTCAGGGCAGCGATTACTCACACTGTACTGGAGGAATTCTTCAACGATTCGGACGGGAAGGATTTACTCCATACACCCGACAAGGCCCTCATCCCTGTCATTTGCATGGAGGAAAAGACGGGGGTATTGTAGACGACGGTCCGGGTGCCTTGTAAGGATCCATTGCCGAGAGGGTAATTTACCATCGGTCCTATTAGCCAACGTACAATCAATCGATAGTAAAATAGATGAACTACGAGCACGTGTATCCCACCAACGAGACATTAACTGAAATAACTTATGTTTCACCGAGTAGTGGCTGAACGACGACATGATTAACATACAGCCGGCGTGTTTTAAGCTTTTTCGGCAGGATAGAACAGCGGCCTCTGGTAAGACAAGGGGAGGTGGCCTATGCATATTTGTAAACAACAGCTGGTGCATGAAATCTAAGGAAGTCTTGAGGTTTTGCTCGCCTGAGGTAGGTTATCTCATGATAAGCTGTAGACAAGTCGATTTACCAAGAGAGTTTACATCTATATTTTTCGTAGCTGTTTATGTACCACCGCAGACCTATGCTGGCACTAAGACCGCACTCAATGAGCTGTTTTCTTCCATAAGCAAACCGGAAAAGCTCATCCAGAGACACGTACAACGCTTTTCCTCGCCCTCCATTTGGCACATCTGACCATAATTCTCTCCTGATTCCTGCTTAGAAGCAAAAACTAAAGCAGGAAGCACCAGTTACTCGGTCAAAAAGAAAGTGGTCAGATGAAGCAGATGCTAAGATACAGGACTGTTAACCTAGCACAGACTGGAATATGTTCCGGGATTCTTCCGATGGCATTGAGTACACCACATCTCTCACTGTCTTCATCAATAAGTGTATCGACGATTTCTTCCCCACAGTGACTGTGTACATACCCCAACCAGAAGCCATGGATTACAGGCAACATCCTCACTGAGCTAAAGGATAGAGCTGCTGCTTTCAAGGAGTGGGACTCTAACCCGGAAGCTTATAAGAAATCCTGCTATGCCCTCCGACGAACCATCAAGCAGGCAAAGTGTCAATACAGGACTAAGATTGAATCGTACTACACGGGCTCCGACACTCGTCGGATGTGACGGGGCTTGCAAACTTAGACTACAAAGGGAAGTACAGCCACGAGCTGCCCAGTGACACGAACCTACCAGACAAGCTAAATTAGTTATATGCTCGCTTCGAGGCAAGTAACACTGAAACATGCATGAGAGCACCAGCTGTTCCGGATGACTGTGATCACGCTCTCCGTAGCCGATGTAAGACCTTTAAACAGGTCAACATTCACAAGGCCGCAGGGCCATATGGATTGCCAGGACGTGTACTACGAGCATGTGCTGACCAACTGGCAAGTGTCTTCATTGACATTTTCAACCTGTCCCTGACTGAGTCTGTAATACCAATGTTTCAAGCAGACTACCATAGTCCCTGTGCCCAAGAACACTAAGGTAACCTGCCTAAATGACTACTGACCGATAGCACTCACGTCTGTAGCCATGAAGTGCTTTGAAAGGCTGGTCATGGCTATCACCACCATTATCCCAGAAACCCTAGACCCACTCCAATTTGCATACTGCCCAAACAGATCCACAGATGATGCAATCTCTATTGCACTCAACACTGCCCTTTCCCACCTGGACAAAAGGAACACCTATGTGAGAATGCTATTCATTGACTACAGTTTAGCGTTCAACACCATAGTGCCCACAAAGCTCATCACTAAGCTAAGGACCCAGGGACTAAACACCTCCTTCTGCAACTGGATCCTGGACTTCCTGATGGGTGGTCCCCAGGTGGTAAGAGTAGGTAACAACACATCTGCCACGCTGATCCTCAACACAGGGGCCCCTCAGGGGTTCACGCTCAGTCCCCTCCTGTACTCCCTGTTCACTCATGACTGCATGGTCAGGCACGACTCCAACACCAAATTTGTTGATGAAACAACAGTGGTAGGCCTGATCAACGACAACGATGAGACAGCCTATAAGGAGGAGGTCAGAGACCTGGTCGTGTGGTGCCAGGACAACAATCTCTCCCTCAACGTGATTAAGACGGTTGTGGAGATGGTTGTGGACTACAGGAAAAGGAGGACCGAGCACCCCCCCATTCTCATCGACGGGGCTGTAGTGAAAGTAACTATTTCTCATTGTCTACTCCGGTTGTATTCGGCACATGTGACAAGTAAAATTAGATTTAGATTTGATTTCATAATCTGATTACATATTAACCTTTACAGGATTAGTAGGTCCCCCTTGGGGTGGTTGAGCTAAAATGGGCTAATACCATTAGCATGAGGTTGTAAGTAAACAAGAACATTTCCCAGGACATAGACATATCTGATATTGGCCGAAAGCTTAGATTTTTGTGAATCTAACTGCACTGTCCAATTTACTATAGCTTTTTACAATGAAAGAATACCATGCTATTGTTTGAGAAGAGTGCACAGTTATGAACTTAAAGTTATTAATTAACCAATTAGGCACATTTGGGAAGTCTTGATAGAACATTTTGAACAGAAACGCAGTTGTTCATTGGATCAGTCTAAAACTTTGCACATACACTGCTGCCATCTAGTGGCCAAAATCAAAATTGTGCCTGGGCTGGAATAATACATTCTGGCCTTTCTCTTGCATTTCAAAGATGGTACAAAAAAACCTCATGTTTTTTGGTTTGTTGGTTTGTATGATCTTTTACCAGATCTACATTCATTTCACATTAACACAACCATCAAAGTGTTTCCTTTCAAATTGTATCAAGAATATGCATATCCTTGCTTCAGGTCCTGAGCTACAGGCAGTTAGATTTGGAAAATTGAAAAAAATTGTCCGATCCTTAACCCTGAAAGTGCCACCAGACCTAAAAAAACAACAACTAATGTCTCTATACCAAGTTGAGTCTCAGCTTTCAGATGCAATTGGCTCATTGTTAAGCCCTGATCCCCTTGTTTACTGTTGCAATCTCTGACAACTTTTTTCTGGAAAACTCGATTCCCCCTTCTAACCACTGATTTCAAACTGTGTTTTTAATATACTTTGAAATTAAACACCAACTACACCTTGCTAATCAGGAAACTCTTCGGTATTTGTTGTGGACTTTCATCATAATTGCTTCACGTGAACCTCGTAAAATTATCTTTGTAGTGTGGCTAGCCACTGAATAGCTCTGAATTCACTGTCAGCATTGTCAAAGCTACAACCAATTTTGGAGCAAACTACTTCTCCCAAATTGTATTCTGATGGGAGTTGTATTATTAACATGGCTAACAACCGTTATGAGAGAAGTTATATTATGTGGCTAGCTAGCTAGCATTAGCCATGTTTGGTGGTCAATGAAACAGAGCTAGCTTACCAGCTGAGCTAGCAAACAATGTAACAAAAATATAATTTCAGATTAGAAAAATGTATTATAGATTTCAGGAATCACATTAGCAAGTACACCTGGTTCATTGTTAAATTATTTAGCCAAATTATTCCCCACTGCCCTCACTGGCTTTCATGGAGCTCTGCAATTGGTTGGTCAAAATTCTGGGTCAATTAGAACTGAGTTGATAGCCCATAGCGTTCCAAAGTTAGAGCTAAATGTCTGATGGCACCGGCCCCTATATCAGCCGCCATCTTAGGTCGTACCAGTATGTCAGAATCAGTAGAGGCTGCTGAGGGGAGGACATCTCATAATAATGGCTGGAACACAGCAAATGGAATGGCATCAAACCATGTGTTTGATGTATTTGATACCTTTCCATTAATTCCGCTCCAGTCATTGCCACAAGCCCTTCTCCCCAATTAAGGTGCCACCAACCTCCTGTGGTCATATTAGCGCAATTGCAAATTTCTCAGCCTCAGGATCACAGAAACACAACACTGAAATATAGCTGCTAGCAGCAATTAACGGGGTTCACAGGATGACAGAAAGAACACAAGATTAGTTGGATAACAAAGCAAGCACTCTATCGGGTCGGAACTATCTTCATTTATGTGCAATCAGTGAAGTCATTACCATGTTTATCTCTCAATACCACAAGGATGATGCATGTGATGTTAGTCTAGTGCTGTAGGTTCGTTATCTTTTAGTGTAGAAGGTAATAATTCTTAAGTCATTACTTAATGTATTGAGTTAATATAATATATAGCCAAGTTATTATTACTCATTGTGTAGTTATCCCTTTTTTGTTATTATTTTTCTATTATTTCTCATAAGTAAGCATTTCACTGTTAGTCTACACCTGTTCTTCACAAAGCATGTCACAAATAACATTTGATTGTTTTATTTGATTTGATAACATTTCACTATAAATGTGTGAACATTTTAAAATACTGTACATTGTTTTGTCATACCGGTGGTATACAGGTATTATTTACCATGGCTGTCAGCCAATCAGCATTCAGCGTTCGAACCACCCAATTTATAATACTTGTTTTAGCCCAAAATGTCACACACCTTATAATAAAATAAATCTTGGAGTAATCAGCTCCTCCGCGTAGCTACCTCGCATGCGCAGTTTTGCTGTCACGACTGTCTGCTCCAACTCCAATCCAGAGGTAAACATGGCGTTGAAGGTGCTGAAGGGAATGGTCAGCGGAGCTGTTAACGAGCTCTCATCAGCCGTTACCGGCAACAAGACGGCTGCCTCCCGGGAGCAAGTCCTGGCCGTTAAACGCGACTACATCTCCCAGCCGCGCCTGAGTGAGTTATTAGCTGTCGTGCCCGGTAAACCGGAGAATAACGCAGGAACGGAGGGGCTAGACAGACAGCACGATAGGAGATAACGTTGCGCATTCTGCGGCAAGTTATGATGACTAGTAGTAGTATTCAGGGGGATCGATTGCTATTGAAACGCATTTGTATCATATGTTGCTGGGAAATATACGTTTCTCATATCCTAATGAATGAAAATAAATCTAATTTCACCATCACTCCCTCAAAATGTTTTGCAGCAGTTGCATGACTTGCAGCTTCTTACTACAACGGGTGTGAGCAGTGTGTGAGTAACTCTGCTCTCTGTTTGTAGCATCAATACCTGACTCTGCTCTCTTTGTAGCCTATAGGACAGTGTCTGGAGTGAACGGGCCTCTCGTGATTCTGGACCAGGTGAAGGTGAGCGATCACAGATTAGTACATCTTCAAATCAACATATTGTATTAAAACACAGCCAGGCTCTGACCAGCGTGTTATTCAGTTTCCCAGGTGACCCTGTGTGTGTGTGTGTGTGTGTGTGTGTGTGTGTGTGTGTGTGTGTGTGTGTGTGTGTGTGTGAGACAGTTCCCCAGGTATGCAGAGATCGTCCACCTGACCCTGCCAGATGGAACCAAGAGGAGTGGCCAGGTGTTGGAGGTTACAGGGTCTAAAGCCGTGGTGCAGGTCAGTGTGTCTGTGTGTGACTTGCCAGTCATGTCTCAAAATCCTACAACTCAGAGCCCAGTGTTAACTGTCCCTTTGCGCGTGTGTGTGTGTATGTTTGTGGGTGTGTGTGTAGGTGTTTGAGGGGACATCAGGTATTGATGCTAAGAAGACCAGCTGTGAGTTTACAGGAGACATCCTACGCACCCCTGTCTCTGAAGATATGCTGGGTACGGCAGTTAGGGACTGTATGTTATTCATAATGAGGGATACCTGGAGAAAATCTGACCTCTGAAGTGAGGTCAGATATTCCCCTATACTCAAAATATAGATAAAAACAAAGTGGATAGCAGAGAACATGCCTATCATTTACCCTCACACCTAGGACAGACAGACCAGACCCTTTGATATGCCGTTTTAGAAACTGTTCTGCATTTTGTAAGCATTACATGGCAACGTAGCCAGAAGGACAAGGGTAAGGTAAGGGTAAGGGTAAGGTAAGGGTAAGGGTAAGGTGTGAAGAGATCTCCATTATTATACACCGAATGAACCATCTTATTTGCGGTCTAAGAAAAAAATATCCATTTAAAAACGCATTTCATACAATTCTGTCATTTTACATGACTGCAGAATCAGTTTTTAATACCACATCAGAGCATGACAACGAATAAGCGCACGCTGCAGCAACAGAGACGTTTAATTTTTTAAAATATACAGTGGGGCACCAATTGTGCAAGTTATCCCACTTAAAAAGATGAGAGGCCTCTAATTTTCATCATAGATACACTTCAACTATGACAGACAAAATGAGAGGCTCCTCTGTCCTCCACTCGTTACCTGCATTAATGGCACCTGTTTGAACTTGTTATCAGTATAAAAGACACCTGTCCACAACCTCAAACAGTCACTCCAAACTCCACTATGGCCAAGACCAAAGAGCTGTCAAAGGACACCAGAAACAAAATTGTAGACCTGCACCAGGCTGGGAACACTGAATCTGCAATAGGTAAGCAGCTTGGTTTGAAGAAATCAACTGTGGGAGCAATTATTAGGATATGGAAGACATACAAGACCACTGATAATCTCCCTCGATCTGGGGCTCCACGCAAGATCTCACCCCATGGGGTCAAAATGATCACAAGAACGGTGAGCAAAAATCCCAGAACCACACGGAGGGACCTAGTGAATGACCTGCAGAGAGCTGGGACCAAAGTAACAAAGCCTACCATCAGTAACACACTACGCCGCCAGGGACTCAAATCCTGCAGTGCCAGACGTGTCCCCCTGCTTAAGCCAGTACATGTCCAGGCCCGTCTGAAGTTTGCTAGAGAGCATTTGGATGATCCAGAAGAAGATTGGGAGAATGTCATATGGTCAGATGAAGCCAAAATACAACTTTTTGGTAAAAACTCAACTCGTCGTGTTTGGAGGACAAAGAATGCTGAGTTGCATCCAAAGAACACCATACCTACTGTGAAGCATGGGGGTGGAAACATCATGCTTTGGGGCTGTTTTTCTGCAAAGGGACCAGAACGACTGATCCGTGTAAAGGAAAGAAGGAATGGGGCCATGTATCGTGAGATTTTAAGTGAAAACCTCCTTCCATCAGCAAGGGCATTGAAGATGAAATGTGGCTGGGTCTTTCAGCATGACAATGATCCCAAACACACCACCCGGGCAACGAAGGAGTGGCTTTGTAAGAAGCATTTCAAGGTCCTGGAGTGGCCTAGCCAGTCTCCAGATCTCAACCCCATAGAAAATCTTTGGAGGGAGTTGAACGTCCGTGTTGCCCAGCAACAGCCCCAAAACATCACTGCTCTAGAGGAGATCTGCATGGAGGAATGGGCCAAAATACCAGCAACAGTGTGAAAACCTTGTAAATACTTACGAAAATGTTTGTCCTCTGTCATTGCCAACAAAGGCTATATGACAAAGTATTGAGATAAACTTTTGTTATTGACCAAATACTTATTTTCCACCATAATTTGCAAATAAATTAATAAAAAATCCTACAATGTGATTTTCTGGATTTTTTTCCCCTCATTTTGTCTGTCATAGTTGAAGTGTACCTATTGATGAAAATTACAGGCCTCTCTCATCTTTTTAAGTGGGAGAACTTGTACAATTGGCGGCTGACTAAATACTTTTTTGCCCCACTGTAGGCTATTGTTAAAAAAAAAGAGGGTAGTCTAAGTTTGGAACAGTTGTCGATCAACAGAACCAATGACAACTGAAGTATCTGATCATCATCAAAACATTTGAGAAAAAGCCATTTGTTTATTAAAACAGCAGCCGCATATCATCAGGTTGTAACATTTTGTCATTTGGAAACCTGTCATTTTTCTAATTTATTATATTTTATTCCATGATATTGTTGTTACAAAATAGATTTGTGTTGACTGTGAAATATAAGAGCATTTGCTAGTCTAAATGAACATGCGTAGGTCACTGCATTATCCTCAAACCAAAGACTGGCCAAACTCATATTTCTTCAAGTGAATTCAAAAGGCACTGTAGAATGACTGTATAGCATAATAAGACTATTTTGTCTAATTACTATCTGATTCTAAGTAATTAGTTAACATTTTATACTAAATGTCAAAATCACGGGCATGTTGTTGATGTGTTGTTGAAATGCTGAGCGCTCCTGCCAGCCTGTTGTGTGTAACAAATGCTTCACAATAGATTTTTTTTTAAATGGCATTGCGTACTAAAGCTTAGTTATAGATCGCTTTATATAAAATCTTAAGAGGTAAGCCTATGCTTTTAGCCTTTTTCTTTAACAAAGGCCCCAATACCCTCACATACCCCCTCAATTCTAGCCCTGATTTTAACTTAGCACACCAAGCCATTCAAGTTGCGACATTTACTAACACTAGCTAGGTTTCCATGTAAAGTGTTGGTCCCATGTTTCATGAGCTGAAATAGAAGATCCCAGAAATGTTCCATATGAACAAAAAAGCTTTTTTCTCTCATATTTGCACAAATTTGTTTACATCCTTGTTAGCGATCCTTTCTCCTTTGCCAATATAATCCGTCCACCTGACAGGTGTAGCATATCAAGATGCCGATTAGCATCTTGATCATTACACAGGTGCACCTTGTGCTGGGGACAATAAAACGCCACTCTAAAATGTGCAGTTTTGTCACACAACACAATGCCACAGATGTCTCAAGTTTTGAGGGAGCGTGCAATTGACATGCTGACTGCAGGAATGTCCACCAGAGCTGTTGCCAGAGAATGTGATGTTAATTTCTATACCATACATGTCGTTTTAGAGAATTTGGCAGTACGTCCAACAGGCCTTACAACCACAGATCACGTGTAACCACTCACCTGCGGGTCGTCTGAGACCAGCCACCCGGACAGCTGATGAAACTGTGGGTTTGCACATACGAAGAATTTCTGCACAAACTGTCACAAACCGTCTCAGGGAAGCTCATCTGTGTGCTCGTCGTCCTCACCAGGTTCTTGATCTGACTGCAGTTTGGCATCATAACCGACTTCAGTGGGCAAAGGATCACCTTCTATGGCCATTGGCTCGCTGGAGAAGTGTGCTCTTCACAGATTAATCCCGGTTTCAACTGTACCGTGCAGATGGCAGCGTGTATGGAGTTGTGTGGGCGAGTGGTTTTCTGATGTCAACGTTGTGAACAGAGTGCCCCGTTGTGGTGGTGGTGGGGTTATGGTATGGGTAGGCATAAGCTACACACAACGAAAGACAACTGCATTTTATCGATGGCAATTTGAATGCAAAGAGATTCCGTGATGAGATCCTGAGGTCCATTGTTGTGCCATTCATTCGCTGCCATCACCTCATGTTTCAGCATGATAAGGCATGGCCCCATGACGCAAGGATCTATACACAATTCCTGGAAGCTGAAAATGTCCCAGTTCTTCCTTGGGCTGCATACTCACCAGACATGTCACCCATTGAGCATGTTTGGGATGCTTTGGATCGCCGTGCACGACAGCGTGTTCCAGTTCTCACCAATATCCAGCAACTTTGCACAGCTATTTTAAGAGGAGAGGAACAACATTCCACAGGCCACAGTCAACAGCCTGATCAACTCTATGAGAAGGAGATTTGTTGCGCTGCATGAGTCAAATGGTGTCCCCCAGATACTGACTGGTTTTCTGATCCACGCCCCAACCTTTTTTTAAGGTATCTGTGACCAACAGATGCATTTCTGTATTCCTGGTCATGTGAAATCCATAGATTAGGGCCTAATGAATTTATTTCAATTGACGGATTTCCTCATATGAACTGTAACTCGGGCCTACCATAGGGCGGCGCACAATTGGCCCAGTGTCATCCGGGTTAGGGGATGGTTTGACTGGGGGGGGTTTACTTGGCTCAACACGCTCTAGCGACTCCTTGTGGCGGGCCTGGCGCCTGCAGGCTGACCTCGGTCGTCAGTTGAACAGTGTTTCCTCCGACACATTGGTGCGGCTGGCTTCCGGGTGGTGTTAAGAAGCGCGATTAGGCGGGTCATGTTTCGGAGGACGCATGACTCAACCTTCACCTCCTGAGCCCGTTGGGGAGTTGCAGCGATGAGACAAGATCACATTTTTGGGGAAAAGGGGGTAATATGCAAACAAACAAACAAAATCTGTAAAATCTTTGAAAATGTTGCATGTTGCGTTTATATTTTTGTTAATTGAAAATATCAGCATTTCCCCACCAACAACTTGTTGCGAATAAATATCAATGCTTGATGACTTACAGTGCCTTCGGAAAGGATTCAGACTCCCTGACTTTTCCCAAATTTTGTTACGTTACAGCCTTATTCTAAAAGTGATTAAATCTACACACAATATCCCATAATGACTAAGCAAAAAAGTTTTAAAATTCATTTTTGCAAATGTATAAAAATAAATCAAACTGAAATATTACATTTCCATAAGTATTCAGACCATTTACTCAGTACTTTGTTGAAGCTCCTTTGGCAGCGATTACAGCCTCAAGTCTTCTTGGGTTTGACGTTACAAGCTTGACACATCTGTATTTGGAGAGTTTCTCCCATTCTTCACTGCAGATCCTCTCAAGCTCTGTCAGGTTGTATGGGGAGCGTTGCTGCACAGCTATTTTCAGAGACTTGTCCCGAAGCCACTCCTGCGTTGTCTTGGCAGTGTGCTTAGGATTGTTGTCCTGTTGGAAGGTGAACCTTTGCCCCAGTCTGAGGTCCTGAGAGCTCTGGAGCAGGTTTTCATCAAGGATCTCTCTGTACTTTGCTCCGTTCATCTTTGCCTTGATCCTGAATAGTCTCCCAGTCCCATGCCACTGAAAACATCCCCACATGATGATTCTGCCACCACCATGCTTCACCTTAGGGATGGTGCCAGGTTTCCTCCAGACGTGAGGCTTGGCATTCAGGCCAAAGAGTTCAATCTTGGTTTCAAAAGAGCAGAGAATTTTGTTTCTCATGGTCTGAGAGTCCTGTAGGTGCCTTTTGGCAAACTCCTAGTGGGCTGTCATGTTCCTTTTACTGAGGAGTGGCTTCCGTCTGACCACTCTACCATAAAGGCCTGATTGGTGGTGTGCTGCAGAGATGGTTGTCCTTCTGGAAGGTTCTCCTTTCTCCACAGAGGAACCCTCTCGCTCTGTCAGAGTGACCATCAGGTTCTTGGTCACCTCCCTGACCACGGCCCTTCTCCCCCAATTGCTCAGTTTGGCCGGGCAGCCAGCTTTAGGAAGAGTTGGTGGTTTGATGATGCTTCTATTTAAGAATGATGGTGGCCACTGTTTTTGGGGACCTTCAATGCTGCAGAGATGTTTTGGTACCCTTTCCCAGTTATGTGCCTCGACACAATCCTGTCCTGGTGCTCTATGGACAATTCCTTCGACCTCATGGCTTGGTTTTTGCTCTGTGGGGACCTATTACAGGTGTGTGCCTTTCCAAATCATGTCCAATCATTTGAATTTACCACAGGTGGACTCCAATCAAGATGTAGAAACATCTCAAGGATGAACAATGGAAACAGGATGCACCTAAGCTCAATTTGGAGTCTCATAAAAAGGGTCTGAATACTTATGTAAATAAGGTATTTCTGTTAAACATTTGCAAAAATGTCAAGCTGTTTTCTCTTTGTCATTATGGGGTATTGTGTGCAGAATGCTGAGGATTTTTATTTATTTACTCATTTTTAGAACAAGGCTATAACGTAACAATGTGGAAAAAGTCAAGGGGTCTGAATACTTACCAAAGGAACTGTAGTGCACACAAAATCTACTTTTTCGTAAAGAATCTAAAGTTCAATGTGTTTCCATCGCATTTTCAACTCGACTGATAGTTTTGTCACAAACTGTTGCGTCAAATAGCAAATGTGCCGACTCTGGTCTTGGCACCTGCCCACCTGCCCAAATGTGCCGACTCTGGTCTTGGCACCTGCCCAAATGTGCATACTCTGGTCTTGGCACCTGCCCAAATGTGCATACTCTGGTCTTGGCACCTGCCCAAATGTGCATACTCTGGTCTTGGCACCTGCCCAAATGTGCATACTCTGGTCTTGGCACCTGCCCAAATGTGCCTACTCTGGTTTTGGCACCTGCCCAAATGTGCCTACTCTGGTTTTGGCACCTGCCCAAATGTGCCTACTCTGGTTTTGGCACCTGCCCAAATGTGCCTACTCTGGTTTTGGCACCTGCCCAAATGTGCCTACTCTGGTTTTGGCACCTGCCCAAATGTGCCTACTCTGGTTTTGGCACCTGCCCAAATGTGCCTACTCTGGTTTTGGCACCTGCCCAAATGTGCCTACTCTGGTTTTGGCACCTGCCCAAATGTGCATACTCTGGTCTTGGCACCTGCCCAAATGTGCCTACTCTGGTCTTGGCACCTGCCCGCTAGCCAACAGCATGCAGATACAGTGCAGGTAGCTGTGCGGGTTGTCTAGTCTACATGATGACATTACTATGGATGAGAGTGAGAATATTTTCATTTATCAAACAGCAGGAATTGGCTGACAAAATCTATGGATAGTAGACTATAATTTAATCTGGCAAACAGGTAGGCCTACTTCTTATTTATTGAATAGGAAGAAATAGGCTCCAACACAGAGCACTCTTGTTGTTAATAGCCTAAAATCTAATTCAAATGAGTGAATGAGGCCTTCTGGAATTCGCCGACTTTCAGCATCCACTGCTTGCCCATCTCCACTGCTGCCGCTTCATAGTAATGTACAATAAGTGATGTAAATTACTCGAATATGGCTCATTGTGAGATCAATAACGCTAATAAATAGCTTCATTATGGGCAATGAAACATGTTGTTTTTTATTCAAATCAATTGTAGCAGTAGCAAACTTACCTCCGGTCCTCCTCCTCATCTTCGCTTTCTGAACATTTTGGACAAATACAACATTATTTCCTGGAAGAAGCCTTTGACTCGCGTCCTGAATTGCCACCGGTGCACAGCACAGCCATCGGTTTGGCAGCACAAAAGGGGTTTGCATCAGCAAGAACAGGGCAGGCCAGGGCTTATGATTGGGATAGCCTATCCATTGTGGTGTGTGATGCAGTGTATCCTAGTTTCATATACACCATCCCAGTGCTTCTCCCTGCATGCTCTTCGTATAGCCTTAGCCTACGGTATAGGCTATGGATCATTTGATTGAGACCACACTAGGCACACTTGCCATTGCACGCCCAGCAGAGAATCACCTATGAGGGACAGCATCGGGCACACGTCGAGTTATAATAAGCAACTCATTCTCAAACACTGAGCAATACGACATTTAATCGATTACAAATGACATGACCCTCCCCTGAACTAAATAAAAAAAATACTAAACCCTCCCCCTGACTGAAATTGGAAAAAAAAGCATGACTCTCCCCCATTTTCCTCCGGGTAACAATTGTGTAATTTCTCCCTCTCCCTCACTGTAAATGTGTTGTTGTTGTTGTATACACACGAACAGTCAATCTGAACCTGTGTGTGTTGGTGTGCATGCCTGTGTGTGTGTATGGGCATTTCTGTTTGCAGGACGCGTGTTTAATGGATCAGGCAAGCCCATCGACAAAGGCCCCACAGTGATGGCAGAAGACTACCTGGACATCATGGGTACACGTCTAGAGTTATAGATTGAGAGATGAATATAACGATAGAGAGTAATGTTTCTTTTTTGAGGAGATAATAACATGTGTGTATGCGTGCGTGCGGACGTGCTCGTGTGTCCAGGCCAGCCTATCAACCCTCAGTGTCGTATCTACCCGGAGGAGATGATCCAGACAGGGATCTCTGCTATAGACGGCATGAACAGCATCGCCAGGGGGCAGAAAATACCCATCTTCTCTGCTGCAGGACTGCCACACAACGAGGTACGCACACACTCCCTTCCTCCGTTAACCCCCATCCTCAGCATTAAGAATGGCCTGGCAATTTGTGTGAAGGTATTGAAGTAGCACATCCATAGGGTCTAGTGCTGATTAAACCCACTAATTAAATTGATTCATTAATTTGTATCATTTTCTTTTAATTAGTTCAGTTTGATTAAATGGGAAATGAGCTTTGAGGCTCTCCTCCAAGGAAGGAAACAGTTGTTTTTTCATATCCTGCAGCGTGTTTCTATCTTTTGCCCCCCCCCCCCCCCTCTCTCTCTGTGTAGATAGCGGCTCAGATCTGTCGTCAGGCAGGCCTGGTGAGGAAGTCTAAAGATGTGATGGACTACAGTGATGACAACTTCGCTATCGTCTTCGCCGCAATGGGGGTGAGACACATATGGTTACACACACATGACCCCTTAAAGGGCCAAAAGCTGAGGGATAGGCCTGGAGAAATGTATCCCCTCTCAAATTCATAGACAGAGTAATGGATGCAAGGACTGACAATCCATGATGTCACATGTATTGTTTAAAGCATGTTTTGAGGCTATTCAGTGTTTGTCTAGATTTACAATGTTTACAAACATTGGAGTCAAACAAGCTTATATTTGTTGTTCTGACCAGATGTGACAGTTGAACTAAGCTCATGAGGCATTTATAAGTTATATTCTTCCAGAAACAATGGATAAATATTATACATTTCTAAGTTTAAAAAAAGTATGTAACAACTGCAGATTGACTCTTTAAAACTGTGGTTCCTAAAGTAGGGGTTGCGACCCCGGGAGAATTTCCAACCCTGCCTCAAATGTTTTTATTCATATACGTTACCACCTTCTCATTCAAGGGTTTATCTTTATTTTTACTATTAATAGTGAAGACATCAAAACTATGAAATAATACACATGGAATCATGTAGTAATCCCCAAAAGTGTTTTATATTTGACCAAATAAGGCTATCTTCTGTATACCACCCCTACCTTGTCACAGCACAACTGATCGGCTCAAACACATTAAGAAGAAAAAAACTTCCACAAATTGACTTTGAACAATGCAGACCTGTTAATTGAAATGCATTCCAGGTGACTACCTCATGAAGCTGGTTGAGAGAATGCCAAGTGTGTGTGAAGCTGTCATAAAGGCAAAGGCTGGCTACTTTTGAAGAATCTCAAATATAAAATATGTTTTGATTTGTTTAACACTTTTTTTTTGTTACAACTTTTTTGGTTACTACATGATTCCTTATGTGTTTTTTCATAGTTTTGATGTCTTCACTATTATTCTACAACGTAGAACATTTTGCAAGTCAATGTAGAAAATATTAAAATAAAGAAAAACCCCTTGAATGAGTAGGTGTTTCCAAACTGTTGACTGGGACTGTATATATCGTCTTTATCTCAAAATCATTGTAATGTGGTTGACCGTAAAAATCTAAATGAAAGTTAGATGCTGTGACACCCTGTGGAGATTGGGCCTGAGTGATCAGGTTACTGTAAACTTGGTATTGTTTGACTGGACAATGGTGGTTGATTTTACACATCTTCAGATGTTCCAAATGAAATGAAGGCCTGTTGTTCTCTCTCTCATCCTGTATCCTGTCCATTTGAAGGTTATATGATCAATTCAACATTTCTAGGACTCTGGTCTAGTAGGCATCTCTTTGTTCACGCTTTGTCTTATAAGTTAACTGAGGATCTATACCCTCAGAATTATGCTTTGTTAATGTCAGTATTGCCTTGCAACGTAAGTTGTATGCCTTGTGAATCCATTTGTTTTGCAAGTAATGAAATTACACTTGCTTTGATATTCACTTCTCATAATGTTTATTCTAATTTTAAAGGGTGAGATTTTACGAGTGAGGCACACTATATATACAGAAGTATGTGGACACCCCTTCAAATGAGTGGATTTGGCTATTTCAGCCACACCCGTTGCTAACGGGTGTATAACATCGACCACACAGCCATGCAATCTCCATAGACAAACATTGGCAGTAGAATGGCCTTACTGAAGAGCTCAGTGACTTTCAACGTGGCACCGTCAGAGGATGACACCTTTCTAACAAGTCAGTTCGTAACATTTCTGCCCTGCTAGAGCTGCCCCGGTCAACTGTAAGTGCCGTTATTGTGAAGTGGAAACGTCTAGGAGCAAAAATGGCTCAGCCGTGAAGTGGTAGGTCACACAAGCTCACAGAATGGGGATGCCAAGTGCTGGAGCACGTAGTGCGTAAAAAATCTCTGTCCTCGGTTGCAACATTCACTACTGAGTTCCAAACTGCCTCTGAAAGCAACGTCAGTACAATAACTGTTTGTCGGGAGCTTCATGAAACGGGTTTCCATGGCCGAGCAGGCGCACAGGCAACTCCATATTAATGTCCATGATTGTGGAATGATGTTCGACAAGCTGGTGTCCACATACTTTTGTTGATGTAGTGTATACATAATATACACATATCAAATAGTACCCCACTACAGGGTGACTGCTTTGTTATTATTTCAATGAAGGATTCCAGCTTTAAACTTTGACCTCTAACCCTTGACCCCAGGTCAACATGGAGACAGCTCGGTTCTTCAAGTCAGACTTTGAGGAGAATGGTTCCATGGACAACGTCTGTCTGTTCCTCAACCTGGCCAACGACCCCACGTAGGTCACTTCTAACCTTTAACCTCTACCCTAAACGTGCTTTTATAAGCCCAGTCAGTGTGCAACAATTCTAAATGTAATTGCGTTTTGATGTCCATGATTAAAAAAGAGCTACAATCTTTTTTTCTCAACTCGTAATTGAAGCGTGCCTCCCATTTGCCATTCAGTGCATAGGCAACAGTAGGCAGGGTATCCAACTAGGTCTCACAGTGTCACTTCAGAATTAGACGTTCATCCGTGTGTCTCAAATTTCGAAGTTGTTGCCCTTTTAAAAAAAGTGTGTTAAGGTGGTTTAGGCATTAACTTAGATTTTTTTTATTTTACCCGTTTTTCGTGGTATCCAATTGTTTAGTAGCTACTATCTTGTCTCATCGCTACAACTCCCGTACGGGCACGGGAGAGACGAAGGTTGAAAGTCATGCGTCCTCCGATACACAACCCAACCAAGCCGCACTGCTTCTTAACACAGCGCGCATCCAACCCGGAAGCCATCCGCACCAATGTGTTGGAGGAAACACCGTGCACCTGGCAAACTTGGTTAGCGTGCACTGCGCCCGGCCCGCCACAGGAGTCTCTGGTGCGCGATGAGACAAGGATATCCCTACCGGCCAAACCCTCCCTAACCCGGACGACGCTGGGCCTATTGTGCGTCGCCCCACGGACCTCCCGGTCACGGCCGGTTGCGACAGAGCCTGGGCGCGAACCCAGGGTCTGTGGTGGTACAGCTGGCACTGCAGTACAGCACCCTTAACCACTGCGCTCTTGATATGAGCGTTGGCTAAATGTTTAGAATGGTATTTTCCTGCTAATTGCATTTTGGGAAATGTTTGAAAATGTTTGATTGGCTGCTTCATTACAGGAATTGCATGTTCTGTTAACCTTTATTTAACTAGGCAAGTCAGTTAAGAAATGACAGTCTACACCGGCCAACGCTGGACCAATTGTGCACGGCCGGTTGTGATATAGCCTGGATTCGAACCAGGGTGCCTGTACGCCTCTAGCACCGAGATGCAGTGCCTTAGACCGCTGCGCCACTGTTAAGATGAACTAGCATAGTGTAAATGTGATTCCTGTCCTCCTGAGCGCTGGGGGTGGACACCCTAATGCACGGGTCGGCAAACAGGCAAAACTCCTTTTTTTTTTACTGTATAACCACCAGGAATTCATTTCGGTAATCTGTTCCCAAGTATTCCCACAAATAAAAAAAATATACATATGTCATTGTGTCTCAATGTAATCAATGTTTTTTATTTTCAAATACAATCTATTTTTGGGCCTAGTTGTGGTCAATTTGCAGTGTACAAATGATCAGAATTATATTCCGCCCCCGACCATCTCTTCCAGAGAAAATCGTCCCGCCGCACAATCTAGTTGCCTACCCCTGCCCTAATGGGTTAGTCACCCTATGCATATGTGTCCAGTAAATTTCTCAAATGGCCAGTAAATTAAAATCTGCCCAGTCATGTTGTCCGGCGCCACATTTTCCTAACGGAAACCATGCTTCATTGGTGACTTCTCACCTCTTGCCTTGAAGATCTTACCCTCTCCCCGTCTCTCTGCAGTATAGAGCGTATCATCACGCCCCGCCTAGCTCTGACATCGGCAGAGTATCTGGCCTACCAGTGTGAGAAGCACGTCCTTGTCATCCTGACTGACATGAGCTCCTACGCAGAGGCGCTACGAGAGGTATAACACACACACACACGCTGAGGTGCTACGAGAGGTGAGACATCGCCACAGCAAACATCAACATTATTACACATTAAATCAATGACAACGAGTAAATGTCATCCCCCCACCTCTCAGGTCTCAGCGGCCAGAGAGGAGGTCCCAGGTCGTCGTGGTTTCCCAGGCTACATGTACACTGACCTTGCCACCATCTACGAGAGAGCTGGTCGGGTGGAGGGACGCAACGGCTCTATCACCCAGATCCCTATACTAACTATGCCCAACGATGGTATGTCGATCACCCAGATCCCTATACTAACTATGCCCAACGATGGTATGTTTATAACCCAGATCCCCATACTAACTATTCCCAACGATGGTATGTTTATCACCTAGATCCCTGTACTAACTATGCCCAACGATGGTATGTCGATCACCCAGATCCCTTTACTCACTATGGCCAACGATGGCATGTCGATCACCCAGATCCCTACACTCACTCTGGCCAACAATGATATGTCGATCACACATATTCCTTTACCCAACGATGCTACTGTACACACATGTATTGCTTAACTGACTGCTCAAATATGGACAGTCTTTTACTTTCTTCCGCTCTCTCAAGTGATGTTCTCTCTCTCTCTCGCTCTCTCTCTCAGACATCACTCACCCCATCCCTGATCTGACAGGGTACATCACTGAGGGACAGATCTACGTGGACAGACAACTGCACAACAGACAGGTGACACCACAGAGACACACACAAGAATGTGGCTGTTACCTTCAAAAAGCGCCTCTGGGCATTGGCAGGATTCTAGTGTCTGGCAAATCGATTCTCTCAATTGATGTTGTGATGTTTCCGACTCTCTCCCTCTTTACCCCTCTCTCTCTCTTTCTCTCTCTAGATCTATCCTCCCATCAATGTTCTGCCATCACTGTCTCGTCTGATGAAGTCAGCCATCGGAGAGGGGATGACACGCAAAGACCACTCTGATGTCTCCAACCAGCTGGTATACATACACACACATACACACACACACACGCTGCTCAACAACATTAGACACTTCTGCTGGAAATCATCTGTTATTGTGTGTGTGTGTGTGTAGTATGCGTGTTATGCTATAGGTAAGGACGTGCAGGCGATGAAGGCTGTGGTAGGAGAGGAGGCTCTGACGCCTGATGATCTTCTCTACCTGGAGTTCCTACAGAAGTTTGAGAAGAACTTCATCGCCCAGGGTACACTGGGGCATAGGGGGGAGGGGACGGGAGGACTGTGTGTGTGTGTGCCTGTCTGCCTGCGTGCGTGTTTGAGTGCGTGCGCAAGTGTGTAATCTCTCGCTCTCTCTCTCTCTGTTCCAGGAGCCTATGAGAACAGGACTGTGTTTGAGACACTGGATATCGGCTGGCAGCTGATGAGAATCTTCCCCAAAGAGATGCTGAAGAGAATCCCTCAGAGCACGCTGGCAGAGTTCTACCCCCGCTTGAAGTAATGATGACAAACATAGGGATGCATAGTGACACACACAACTCCAACCCTTCCCTCTTGCTCGGCCTCTTTGTAAATGGTGTTGCTGTTGTAACATTGCCAGTAGCTTCTGTACTGTACGCATTATCATAGGCTAGTACTGATACTGTCACACACAGAGGCAACCCCTTACCCGAACAGATAGACCCGTAGAAGTAGAAGATGCAGATGATGGAGACAGTGGTTTCCAAGCCAGAGAGGTTCTCTCTGACCAGCAGAGCCAATTAGCCTGGTAATAGGGTCTGGGATTTTCCCTGGTCAGATCACATGATCAGGAAAATCTCCTGGCCTTGGCTGTTAGATGTATTGGATGGATAGATGGACGGAAAGGGAGCTGGATGAATAGTGAATGGTCTGTTATAAGTCAGAAGGATGGGGTATTTTTAACAGGATGTGTAGGTGTACTTTAGGTGTACTGTAGGTGTACTTTAGGCGTACTGTAGGTGTACTGTAGGTGTACTTTAGGTGTACTGTAGGTGTAGACTAGTGAATATGCAGTGATGATGCATGTGTATGAAAGATGGGCTCAAGGCTAAAAGCCTATTTCACTCACAAGTCATTGTTTACGTTTCTAATGGCCTTTTGTTATGACCATATAAGTTGCCTGTGCGTTGCTCCTAGTATCTTTTGCATAGATCAGTGCCATTTCTGCGCCAAATTAACCCAAAAGGCCCCTTAATTCATTGAACTAAAGCCAGAGATACAACACACAAACTGCCTGTTGTTATTATTACCTGTTCACTGAGTGCACAAACATTAGGAACGTCTTCCTAATATTGAGTTGCAACCCCTTTTGCCGTCCGAACAGCCTCAGTTCGTCAGGGCGTGGACGACAAGGAGTCGAAAGTGTTCCACAGGGACGCTGGCCCATGTTGACTCCAATGCTTTCCACAGTTGTGTCAAGTTGTCCGGATGTCCTTTGGGTGGTGGACCATTCTTGATACACACGAGAAACTGTTGAGCGTGAAAACCCCAGCAGCGTTGCAGTTCTTTAAACACTCAGACCGGTGCTACTGGCACTTACTACCATACCCCGTTCAAAGGCACTTCAATCTTGTGTCTTGCCCATTCACCCTCTGGATGTCAATTGTCTCAAGACTTAAAAATCATCCTTTTTTAACCTGAATCTTCCCCTAAATCAACAATGATTAAAGTGAATTTAACAAGTGTCATCAATAAGGGATCATAGCTTTCACCCGGATTCACCTGGTCAGTCTGTGCCATGGAAAGAAGCAGGTGTTCCTAATGTTTTGTACGCTCAGTGTATATGTGTCGTCTATATCTTTCTCTCTCTATTCCTCTATTGTAGCTGCTCCGTCGACACGCACGCTGTGGTTTAGTGATGACAATGTTGTTATTTACGGTGAAGACTTCTAGAGTAGACAGATGTACTGTACTTATGTATGTGTTCCTCCTATATCTTTTGGTAAATGTTCTGTTTCGGCATTTATGGTTCGTGTCGTTTTGGTCTAAATGCAGGCATGACTGCTCAGCTTTCTGGGGTGTGTCTGTGTAATAAAGGAATACACACTGCTCCCGTCCTCTTCTGTGGTTCCTAGCTCTTTAAGGACGCTGCCACAGAGACTTTTGGCATCCGGAAATTACGGATTGAGCCAATGGTTTTTCAGTGGATGTCATCCGTTGATGGATGATGGACAACGGAGATGATTGTCCGACAGAAAACGTACAAATTGTCCGTTTTTTATTTTATGAAACTCTTCCGGAAAGATTTTAACTTTTGACGGACAAAAAAACAGACAGTGATGAATGCGTCATGCAATTTTGTACGTCTTCATGTGTCTCTTTGTGGCCGGGGCCTTGCACATGCAGTGCGCACACACACACACAGTTGCGGAGACAGACAGTCCTCTGTGATAGCAGATGCAGTACAGTAAAAGGCCACAGGGTGGTGCTGTTGAACTGTGTACTAATGAACGTAATAAACTGCCCCCCTCTCTTCAATCAGTGAACATACCGTAGACCTACACCTAATAGGTAGATTGTAATTAATGACAATTGCTCTCTACTGAACACATGCTGAGAAACAAGTAGGTTTTTTCCTCAGTCCCACTGAGTACAGACAGGATTTAAGGTTAGTGTTTAGGAAGGGAGCGAGGAGAGAAGGGGGAGCGAGAGAGGAGAGGAGATATGTGTGCATGACATGCCCTGTAGGCAGAGGGCTGTGTGTTCAACTGTGTCCTCATGCACACAGACAGTTTTGTTCTCTCGCGAGTCTCTTCTGGCCTTCAAACAGATAATGAACCTAATCTCTCCCTCGCTCTCTCTCTTCTCCCTCCTATGCCAGACTCACACCTTCGCTAAACACCTCTCTGTGGGGCGGAAATGGGCTGTATTTTCCCTGGTGAGGACAGGTGTGAATTTTCTTATGTCTTTGTGTGTGCATGTGTGCGTGTGTAGGGGGACAGTCGAGTCCTACAGGGAGCTGAATCACTGGATGTATACAGCCATACAAGCCGAGCAGAAGAAACACACACACACACACACAGCTTGGTACAAGGGAAGGTCTTTACGTGGGGTGGCATTTTTAGAGGGCATGTGTGTTTATCATTCCTCAAAGCCTCAGTGTGTCTGCCATGATGACACACACTGTCACAGCTCATAGATCACACACACACAGACACACACACACACACACACACACACACACACACACACACACACACACACACACACACACACACACACACACACACACACACACCTGTGTGTGTGAGCAGTTTTATTATGCTGAGTGTCACATGCTGTGAGCTTCTCCGTTCTGTCACCTGTATCTTTCTATTAATCAGACGTTTGTGTGTGGTGTGTGTGTGTGTGTATCAATACGTGTTTTTGCAGGGTAAACAAACATATGGTTTCTCTTCTCCACACGCATTGGAATTATTCATGAGCTGTCTGTATGCGATCACAGTCAGATAACACACATAATTGAAGTAATGACGATAGCATAAGGACGTGTGCTGAAGGACACACACACACACGCACAGACCCACACACACACAAACACCACTAAAATGGCCTGTATCCAGGCAACTGTGAGAGAGCAGTAGAGTGTGAATGGTAATAGTCAGAGGACTATTATTATGTATTTAATCGATATTTAATTGAGCCAACCTTAACCCTTTTCACAGTCTCTATGGGCTTTTTATTGTATCGAAAGGGACACACAATGTTCTGCACAAGAATAGAGGAGAGAAGAAGAGGGCGGAGGAGAGGAAATGAGAGCAGAGGAGAGGAGATGAAAGAGGGAAGGAGAGGACAGAAGAGTAAATTAAATATGAGGAGAGGGGAGGAGAGGACACAAAAGGAGAGGACAGGAGAGTAAATGAAATAGGAGAGGAGAGGAGAGGAGAGGAGAGGAGAGGAGAGGAGAGGAGAGGAGAGGAGAGGAGAGGAGAGGAGAGGAGAGGAGAGGAGAGGAGAGGAGAGGAGAGGAGAGGAAGGGGGAGGAGGCACGAGAGGAGTGAAACAAGTGAAGAGGTGAGAGTCTAAAACAATGCCAATTGTTTTAGATCGATTTTACCTTATGATCGCTGGAGACAAATGTGAAACCAGTCATATGGCAGCAATCTGAAGAATATCAACATATCACCTTTTCCACCTTCTACAGTGTAAAACATTTCCTGTCATTTTTACAAAAAATTACTGGCAGCACAGTAGCCAGTAGGTTACTGTACATACAGCATAGAGTAATATACTGGCAACACAGAAGCCAGTAAATTACTGTAGAAGTACAGGACCTTTACTGTAACACTTTACAGGATATTACCAGAACACCTGACTACAGCAACATGCTGTATTTTTTGTAATTTACAGCACATTACTGGAAGCACAGTGGGTTAGTAAACTGTTGCAGATGTACAGTGCAGGTAGCTAGTGCCATCGACAGGCAGTATTTCTGGTACATGTATTTGATATATGTATTTCACTAGCCTAGACTACAATTCATGTAACAGGTTCATTAGAATACATGTATTTTGTATTTAAAAAAAAATGCAACTATATACTTGCAAAGTAGCCTGCTTTTAACTACAACATTTCTCTGTAGCGGTAACATAATCTTTTTTACTTGCTATGACTGTGGTATATTATTGTGTATATATATATATATATATATATATTACCTTAGTTTAATACACTGTAAGTCACTCTGGATAAGAGTATCTGCTAAACGACCCCAAAAAAAGTGTAACCGAAAATGAACACTTGCAAAGCACACTGCTGGGTATTATTCTAATGAGCTCCGCCCCCAAACAAGGCCGAATTGGATCAAAATACAAATAGTTTGAGGGCGGAGCTCATTAGAATAATACCCAGCAGTGTCCCTTGCAAATGTACATTTTTAACATTTGACATTTTGCTCATTTTGCAGACACTCTTGTCCAGACCGACTTAAAAAACAAACACATATCATAGTCATAGCAAGTAAAATGGTTCTGTAGCCATTACGGGGAATGTTGTTGTAGTTAAGGACACATTCGCCTTCAGCATACCCTGTATTTGTAACAAAATACCTTTGGAATGTATCTTTGCCGATCTCTGGTTAGTGCAAATGATGTTACTGTCAAATTTACAGGATCTTGGCTCCCTGTAAGTTACTGGAAAACACAGAGCAATGACAATAATGTTAAACTAGCCCAATATACTGTATGAAAGGAAATGCTACTAATCAGGCTGGCAAGTTACAGTAATTACATGGGGTTAGTGCAAGCAGGTTGGCTGCTAGGTATTTGTGTATTACAGCCATGTTTCTGAATATGTGGTGTTTTATATGACTTGCCCTTCTAGGGGCCTAAACAAAAGCTTCCAAACTGACTGTGATTAAATCAAATCAAATTCTATTTGTCACGTGCTGAATACAACACCTTACAATGAAACGCTTACTTTACAAGCCCTTAAATAACGAACAATGCAGTTGTCAGAAAATAAGAGTTCAGAAAATATTTTACTGAATAAACTAAAGTTTTAAAAAAATGAACACAATACAATAACTATAACAAGGCTATATACACGGGGTACTGGTACCAAGTCAATGTACGGGGGGGTACTATGGTATTCAATCCTGATCTGTAGTCAATGAACAGCATTCTCACATACTTATTTTTGTCCAAGTGGGAAAGGGCAGTGTGGAGTGCAATAGAGATTGCGTCATCTGTGGATCTGTTGGGGCGGTATGCAAATTGGAGTGGGTCTATGTATTCTGGGATAATGGTGTTGATGTGAGTCATGACCAGCCTTTCAAAGCACTTCATGGCTACCGACATGAGTGCTACAGCGCAGTAGTCATTTACACAGGTTATCTTGGCTTTCTTGGGCACAGGGACTGTGGTCTGCTTGAAACATGTAGGTAATACAGACTTGTTCAGGTAGAGGTTGAAAATGTCAGTGAATGGCCTCCCGAGTGGTGCAGCGAGCTAAAACTCATCCAACTCATCCCAAACCATCTCAATTGGGTTGAGATCAGATGATTGTGGAGGCCAGGTCATCTGATGCAGCAATCCATCACTCTCTTTCTTGGTCAAATAGCCCTTACACAGCCTGGAGGTGTGTTGGGTCATTGTCATGTTGAAAAACATATGATAGTCCCTCTAAGTGCAAACCAGACGGGATGGCGTATCACTGCAGAATGCTAGTTAAATGTCCCTTGAATTCTAGATAAGTCACAGACAGTGTCACCAGCAAAGCACCATCACACCTCCATGTTTCACAGTGGGAACCACATATGTGGAGATCATCTGTTCACCTACTCTGCCTCTCACAAAGACACGGTGGTTGGGACCAAAAATCAAGAATTTGGTTCCACCAGTCTAATATCCATTGCTCGTGATTCAAAGTTCTTGAAAAGTTCTGGATTGACTGACCTTTATGTCTTAAAGTAATGATAACAGTGAATATTTCATTATATTATACAGCACACCCTTTCAATATTTGGTGTTTTATATCGCTTGCACTTGTAAGAGACCTTAAGAAAGGCTTCTAAACTGGCAGTGAGTGCTGGGCAAAACAGATCAAAAGGACATGGCTAATCACTCAACCATTACAGCTTTGAGACTTGCTGTCACTCTGATCTGTACCCTACACACATTCAATTGATAGGGAACTACTACCACATTTCAGTTAAATTGGAACAGCTCGCTCACTAATGGGTGCAACAAGTATAGCCTCTTGCAAGCCATGCCTCAACATTTGTTAATGAGCCACAACAATACCATGCACCCACAAAAGGTTTTTGGCACTCCAAAATTACAGTATGGTACTGTATGCTGAATTGCAGTAAATTACTTGCAGAACAGTAGCCAGTATATTACTGTTGATTTACATTAAAAGGTTTTTGATTCCAAAAATACGGTATGGTACTGTATTCTGTGGGGTGGTAGTGAATTACAGTAAATTACTGGCAGCACAGTAGCCAGTAAGTTACTGTAGATTTACAGGACAAATCTATGATACTGTATTCTCTGCTGCCCCAGAATAGAGGAGAGGAGGGTGGAGGAGAGGAAATGAGAGGAGACAAGAGCAGAGTCGATGAAAGAAGAGAGGGGAGGACACGAGGAGAGTAGATGAAATAGCAGAGGACACAAAAGGAGAGGATAGGGGAGGACAAAATGAGAGAGGGGAGGAGAGAATTTTTAGGACAAATATTTAAAAAATATGGTATAGTACTGTATTCTGTGGGGTACAGCATTCTCACTAATCGGTGCAACAAGTATAGCCTTTTACAAGGTACGCCTCAAAATATGTTAATGAGCCAGAGATTCTTTCCTGCCCACAACATTTTCCCACAATCCACCATAATTCACAGTATGCTTCTGTAAATATAAAGCAAAACGTGTAATACAGTACTTTACTGAAGAATTGTATTGTAAAATTACAACAGTGTAGTGGAATGCCATTGAGCCCCCATAATGCATTGCTCTTTACAGTAGTGTAATATAGTGTTACAGTAGCTAACTGTAAAAGTTTTGCTGTAAATCTACAGAAATTTGTTAGTGTAAGCTTCTGTAGCCGTGTGCAAATGACAGTATACCAACTGGGCACAGATGTCAGTTCAACATCTAGTTTTCATTTATATTTGGTTAGGTTGTCAACTAACGTGAATTCAACGGAAAATGTCATTGGATTTAGGTTAAAAGTTGGGTGAAAAAAAGACTAAATTCCCTGATCAGTTTTCCACTTTAATTTAACATCATTGCATTGAATTATTTTGTTGAAATGACGTAGAAACAACGTTGATTCAACCGGTTTTTGCCCAGTGGGTACCGCCAAACTTTCCGAGTTGATTCATGATTTCTAGAATGTTTTAGTAATATGCCTAGACTTTCCACGCTCTTTTTTTGCCATTTGTATCTTGTTAAATATGAGTCACTATCGGTAGTCAATGTCACCGATGAAAGAAGAGACTAAGAGACTTTAGTGTTTGTTTCCTTACATTTTGCATCGTTCCATTCCGTTGTTAGTTTACCTTTCTTCCCTCTGTCATATTCATGTGGTTGTTCCTGAGGATTGCTAGCAATAGTGGATCGTTGTGCAAGTTGTGCAATCATTATGCAGCCTGGATTATTATGGAACGCAGACCATACGTAGCAGTATAAACCTGAAGCCTGCCACATGGTTCAAGACGACTGGACGTTGTCATCACAGCTCCATGAGCAGCTCCTATTGTACACCTTTCTCCCCTTCCAATATTTCATAGATTGAACCATTGGATACTGCAACTTTCCAAATTAATCCCAAAACCTTATTTCACCAATATATGTTGTGCGCAATTTTTTACATGTATTGTTCGGGAATACTTTACTAACCCTAAATAAATAAATAGTATGTAGGATCAGAGTATTTTTAAATCTACCAATTGGTGCTGAAAAGGAGATCAATATGCATGTGTTTGCGTGTCTTTTTTGTCATAATCATCTGAACCGTTCTCTCCATAAATTCTAGTGAGTCTGTCGAGAAAATTGAAATGAAATGGTACACCAAATTCAAAGCCTTGGCTTTAGATAAATGTATCCCACGGAAAACTCTTTTGAATGAGAACTCCAGGAGAAAATCTGTTGGCCAGGAAGTGGGAGGGCTTTCAGCGGTTGAATGACATTTATTCAGCGTGCGCAGAGGAACCATGCCTGCAAAGCGTGTGAGGCACCCTGCCTAAGGTAAGCCTGATTACTAACTACTGCGAAGTGTGTAGGAAAGGCGTGCCTAGGAATACCATACATCTCCTCAGTCTGAATGGGATCCTATGTGACCTGTACGTGAATGAGCAGGGTTCAGACCTCCAAAGGGAGTGTCACTGGTAACCCTCAGGGATGTGCGTGTGTTTGTGTGTCACAGTGAAAAGCCTTGCTTTGACAGAAAGTGAAATCCGTTTGCAGCATCTGTCATGATGTGGATCAGCAATTTTATGACAAACTTCATGCAATTATACTCATTTTGCCATGGGGCAGAGGGAAAGAAATGACCATTTTAAAGCTAATTCCCTGAAATTCTACACATTCTGCCATGACTTATGCCATGATATCTATGTGAGAGTTACTAACATTTTTTTTGGGGGGGGGGCTCCCTAGCGGCCTGGGGCCCTAAGCGACCACTTAGGTCATGTATGCCTGTAGCCGGCCCTGAATAATCCATTTGATTACACACACTGTAATGTATTATCCATCCCGATTCTTTCAATTATTTATTTAGGAGACGTCGTCTTCTCCTTGGGGGCGTTACTGGTGAATAAGGCCTTGTTAGGAGAGTAAACGACAAGAAATGAACAGAT
Source organism: Oncorhynchus kisutch (assembly GCF_002021735.2). NCBI lineage: Eukaryota > Metazoa > Chordata > Actinopteri > Salmoniformes > Salmonidae > Oncorhynchus > Oncorhynchus kisutch. The sequence goes on along the minus strand of NC_034202.2, from coordinate 8,598,651 downwards.
TGGAGAGGAGAGAGGAAGGTCGCACATCTCCCTCACTGCATGACAATTAGGCCCTGGACAGAAAGAGAGAGAGAGTGAGGGAGCAAGAAAGGGAGCTGTAGAGCAGGGACAGAGCAGCAAAGTGTAGATAGAATATGCTCTATGGAATGTGTAGATAGAATATGCTCTATGGAATGTGTAGATAGAATATGCTCTATGGAATGTGTAGATAGAATATGCTCTATGGAATGTGTAGATAGAATATGCTCTATGGAATGTGTAGATAGAATATACTCTGGAATGTGTAGATAGAATATGCTCTATGGAATGTGTAGATAGAATATGCTCTATGGAATGTGTAGATAGAATATACTCTGGAATGTGTAGATAGAATATGCTCTATGGAATGTGTAGATAGAATATGCTCTATGGAATGTGTAGATAGAATATGCTCTATGGAATGTGTAGATATGGCAACATGTGTTTACATTCCCAATATGGATATATTTTCTCTCTATCACAATCATTCTCTCTCTCTCTTTCTCTTTATCAATGTGCTTTATTCGCATTGTGACTTGACCAGAGCTCAGTTTCACCCCCCCCCCCCATAGTGTATGATTAGTGAATATTTTCTGACCTACCTTTCCACTAACTGCTCTTTTCAATTTGTCCTACTCCTTCTCTTTCATTTTTCTCCATTCTTTCTCTCCATCTGGTAACTCGTCTAATAATTGGGTTATTCCAGCATCTACCAATCAGAGGTGAGCCTTTAAGTGGCTTCAGAAAAAAATATTACTATTGATCTCCGCTCCCGCCGTGTGTGTTTGTGTGCTTGTTCTTCTGTGTTTGCGCTGACATGTAGCCACCACAGAGAGCATGTAGCCACCACAGAGAGCATGTAGCCACCACAGAGAGCATGTAGCCACCACAGAGAGCATGTAGCCACCACAGAGAGCATGTAGCCACCACAGAGAGCATGTAGCCACCACAGAGAGCATGTAGCCACCACAGAGAGCATCTGTTGCTGCTGCTTCATCAAATTAAACTAAAGAGAACAAGAGACTTAAAGAGGAAATCAGCAGTCGTTATATCCATTTTTGGACTTATAAATTAATGATATACACTCATTGATTCTTGAAGAAAATAAATTAGAAATTTCAACTGTCATACCCCATCAGAACCCAAAATATATGTTTTTTTTTGGTCCAATGTTTATAATAATTGTAATATCTTGTATGGTCAGTTCCTTGCATCAACTTATCTGTTTATGAATGTAAAGGTAGACTCAGCGATATGACGTAGATGCAGGAAGTAAACAGCATAGTGGGTCAATTTCTGCAACAACTAAGAGCGGTGAAGCGCGAGGCTCATCTTCTCCACTGTTTTGGTGCTCTGGCTACCAACGCTGTGACAGCGTGGAATCAACCTGTGCACATACGCAGAAACTGTGTGCGAGAGCCAAGTCTTGCACCTCTCAATATATGCAGTGCTGCTCGTGGCGACGTCATTTCGCTGAGTCTACCTTTAAGAGTGGTTACATTGGTCCAAGCCCATCCCTCAGATTTCTAATAAAACGGAGGTTAGGTGGGTACTTTTGTTATTGTTTCAATTGCGGATTGCCCTTTTAAAGGAAAGGAAAGGACAGGGCAGAGAAGTGCGAGACTAGAGGAGAGACTTAAAAGTCTGTGCGTGCATATGTGTGTGTTTATTTGTGTGTGTGCTGATGTCTTTCTTTGACTCTCATAGTCTGCCGTTTTAGCAGTGAACTCATATCTGATTCCAGGCAAATCGCTCAAAAGTGACTTCGAAAATTGGTAGGCTTGGGTTTTGCTAGGGTGTTGTGGATCCCATGACTGTGGATCAGAAGGTTGGGTGTTTGACCCTAGTGGTGAACACACGTTATTTTGTTTTTGTTTTTTAACCCAATCCTAAACCTTTACCTTTACCTTAAACATCTGGAATGAGTGTCTAAACTTGATGTTTTAACCCTATCCAAAACCATAACCCTTAACCTTCTGTATTGGACATCTGGAGAAACGGTATGATGCTGAACAGGAAGAGTCAACCAGGATGTCAAAAACACGTTGAAATTTGACATTTGGAGAAACACCCCAAAAAATGTGACGTTTTTGGAGAAACGTGGATGAACGTCTAATTCTGCAGTGAGACTGCGAGAGCTCGTTGCTGAATTATATCTGTCAGGACTCAGGTTTTATGTTTCGAATGCTTCTATGACGTTTCACTCCCACTGAATAATGCTCAGTGAACTCACACAGTCTCGTAGGGTGGAGTTCGCATATTCAACTAATCAGCTTTATCAGCATGTGTCTGTCTGTCGATGAGGGCGTGTGTGTGTGAGTTTGAGCGTATGTGTGTGTGACGAGGGAGGCTGTAACCAGAGAACTGAGCGACAGGAAGGCCGATACCTGACACCCCTTTTCCTGCCTCACTCTATCCTTCCACAGACAGTAATGCTAAATGATTAGTGCTTCTTGAGGTTGGGTTTCTGTTCCATTATTTTTTTAAAGAATCATGTGTTTATTTATTGTATTTTTTTATTAGACTTTAAATTCACCATTTATTATGTGGGTTGAATGCTGCAACAATACATAATAAACCAGTATATCATCTCTATAGAGCTGCTGCCTATGCTCTCCGACAAAAATCACTATTTTAGGAGATACTCATGTTAAATAATGCATACTTTTATGATTGTAGAATACCAACTATCAATCACTTAGATCATGTATTTCCAGGCAGACCTACCTCACGAAGCGACTGCTCTCCATCCATCTCGGTCACGAGTTCTTCTGTCTCTTCTCTCCGTCCCGTGTCTGCTTTTACACAGACGAGACAAGTGGGCGTGCAATGGATTAGGGTCACTAGCCACGTTTCCACCATGACAGCTGTGATGGAAACAGGACGTTTCGCTACAGTTTTATAAATGCTGACAGATCATCTGTTTGTTCGACCTGGTGGGATCTTTTTAGTTTCTGATTAATGAACTATGTGAGAAATGGCGGTGGGAACGCCTTGATGCGCAAATATTGATATAATAACCAATATATCGAAGTAAACGTGGAATCACGCAGTGATATGGTGTGTTGTCCTCTCACTACGACTCGGGAAACCATGCAGTTTATTAGGACACAGATTAAAGAAATGATGATGACCTTCACAGGGTGGGTCAAAGTGCATGCTGATCTTGATGCTCCTTTCAAATGTTGAGGGTCTTATTCTGGTGACATGATAATCAATGCTTGACTACCGTTTGACAAACACAAATATTCTCGCTCTTATCCTTGATAATCTCATCATGAAGACTAGCCTAACTGCACAGCTACCTGCACTGTATCTGCAAGCTGGTGGCTAGAGGGCAGGTGTAGGCACATGTGGGCATGTGCCAAAACCAGAGTAGGCACATTTGGGCAGGTGGGCAGGTGCCAAAACCAGAGTAGGCACATTTGGGCAGGTGCCAAAACCAGAGTAGGCACATTTGCTATTTGACGCAACAGTTTGTGACAAAATTATCAGTAGAGTTTAAAATGTGATGGAAACACAATGAACTTTAGATTTTTATCCGGGAAACATGAATTTGATTTGATTTGTAAACTTAAGTGAAAAAGTACATTTAGTGTGCACTACCTCATAACACACTGATTTTCTATCAGCAACAATTCCATATGGTGGAAACACACCACTGTATGCAGACTTTAGAATATTTAGAGTACATGAAAATCTTTTTCCAATTGGATGGAAACCTAGGCACTGTAGTTAATTACCATGTTTTCTGCGCTAAACTATGTAGAATATTGGCCTGTTGGAAACTACAACTCCCTATTGCATCGCACAGTTCAGGCTTTATTGTATTTATCGCTAAAGAAACTGTGCATTGAGCTCACATATTTTCAAATAATTTAACTGATTAGTTGTTTAACATTTTTTTTACTGACATTTTGGTGAATTGCTCAGCACTAACAGTCAGACAATTTTTTTCTCTCCTATTACTCTCTCTCTCACTCTCTCTCTCCGTCTCTCTCTCTCTCTCTCTCTCTCCGTCTCACTCGCTCTCTCTCTCCGTCTCACTCGCTCTCTCTCTCCGTCTCACTCTCTCTCTGGGAGGGTGGATTGAGGCGAAGTTGGGTGACATTTAAAATGGCATCAGAGTTGAGCTTCGCTCAGTTAGTCCACTGGAAATGGAAAATGTGTGTATGAGTCAATAGCAATTAGTGTGTGACTCTCTATTAGTGGTTATCTTATGTTCACTGAAGAGAGGGGAGAGAGAGAGAGACAGCGAGAGAGAGAGAGATAAAGAGAGAGGCAGTGATACAAGCTGAGATGACAGCATCCCATAACTGCCAGAAGCAATGCTGACTGACACACACACACACACACACACACACACACACACACACACACACACACACACACCACTGCACTTCTGTAGACTAATCAACACCCATTTAGTGCAATGAGTAAGAGTCAATGCACGCACACACGCACGGGTCGCATGCACGCACGCACGCACCCAAACAAACACACACACTCACCCTTGAACACAGACACACTCGACTTGAACATTTAGCATATTGCATACAGCATGTTCTTTGATTGCAACCCATTTGAATAGCACATAAAACTATTCTAAACATTGACTGGTGAAGAAATGTCAACACTCGTAATGATTTGAAGCTTGTGTTTACTGTAAGAAAGACACCTACAGTATGAGTCTTGTAACGGATGGCATTAGCAGCAGTTGGTGGAGTGGAAGGTGGGAATAATGGCTCTAGGAATCCACGTTTAGAGATTTTTATGTTCTTGTAAGGCTTCAAAGACAAATGCTGTAAATAATAACAAGAATATCCTTGCAAAACACCCCAGTGCAAAAAGACCAGAAAGGCTACCTCACTTGAGTGAGCATTAAACCTGGCCTGTGGGCTATCCACAGCCACACTACCCCAATACCAAACTGATTCTGAATCTGAGACCTTACCAGTTGCCAACCGTTGTCAAATGTTGCAGATAGAAATGGCATGAATAGAACCGATGTGATTCCTTGTTCTACAGGTCAGAGAGGCGTATTTGTTCTACATAACATTGTTCTATCTGAATGAATGGAATTTATCATGGTCTGTGTATTTACTGCTGCAGTGTTTCTAAACAAACAAAACAATGCCGCATGGCGCTAACCGACCATTACCACGGCTACCGCTAATTAGAATGGAAATGTTTGTGAAATGTGTGGTTAGTGAAGGAGCGCTATGTGCTTCTCCACACAACACTCTATAATAGCCCAACATATTCTCTTTGAATGCAACCCATTTGAACTGCAGATTCAAATAAAAATGTTATTTAAAAAATATATATATAAAGAACCATTGATTTGAAGTGACTGTTTATATTTCTTAAATATTTATTGATCTCAATATTAAATCATTTCCGGGTAACAATTAAGTACCTTACTGTTTAGAAAAAATATATATATTTCACCTTTATTTAACCAGGTAGGCTAGTTGAGAACAAGTTCTCATTTACAACTGTGACCTGGCCAAGATAAAGCGTAGCAGTTCGACACAAACAACAACACAGTTACACATGGAATAAACAAACATACAGTCAATAATACCGTAAAAAAAGTCTATATACTGTGATAGTTTTCCATAAAAATGTTTTTATTTAATTTATTTTTTACAAAAACAGATTCTTAGCAGAGAGCTGAAAACAAGCTGTTATTGGCAGAGATGTTTGAAACTCTCTTTCTTATTGGTCTGTTAACCAATTTACTTCCACGTGATGTCACTAGGCATGCCAAAACTCCATCCCACCAAAAAAGGCTGAAATTTCAGGCGGTCTTCTCAAACAGCTCTTACACTAAAAGGGCATTATCATAATTTTCACAATTTCACAGTATTATTCCAACCTCATATTGCTGAACTATAAATAAAACAAAGGAAATCACATTTTGACTGAACTGGGCCTTTAATGATTACAAGCTGGTGTTTTCCTCTGTCAATTTACCAATCAATTCAAGTGTACTGTAAACCAATGTTGCTGATTGGCATTATTACTCACCAGAGTCATGTCCAGGAGGCATGAAACATTTTTCAAAACAGGGTGGTAACACCTGAACTTGACTAATAAGAACAGAGATATTTGTATTCTGTGTTGCTGTGCTACAGTGTGTGTCCTACTGAACCTGATATTGGTTTTCCTTCAGTGTTGTCTGGTCTGTAGTCTGCAGGTCCTAGTTCAAACAAACACACACAAACACACATTTAGAAACACAATGTTTGGTGAGGGAAAGAGATTTCAGCCTTTTATGACTGTCTGAACATAAATGACCAGTGGAACAGTCCAGATCCTGTGTCACCTAGTCTGTGTGTGTCTGGTTATTTTAGGTGGTTTGGACAGTTCTTTTTTCCAGAGTGGATTCTGTTTGGATGACCCTCCTTCCTGTCCGTCCTCAGGCTAAATATCTATATCTGGACGAGGACCTTCAAGGACATCCGAGAACAACTCGCGAGTGTGTGTGCACGAAAATGCTGGTTTAAATACAACCCAAATTTGGGTTATTTGGTAACCCAGCACTGGGTAAATATTGGACAGAACAAACACTGAGTTATTTTGCCACAGACAGTTGGGTTGGGTGAATAACCCAACATGTTGGGTTGTTAGGATTACCCAAAAGTGGGTTAATTTATTAACCATCATTTGGGTTTTTATTCTGTTTCATGCTGGGTCTTTTTTTTAATGCAGGTGTAGGCCTATTAGGGCTGTGTTAATAATATCATTATTCACAAATCGCAACAAAGCAGTAACTACACCAATATTAAGATATGAATAAGCTCTTGAGCAAGTCATACACTTGGGTAAGCCTCATTAAAAAGGCAAAAGTGTCCGTGTTCAACCTTATCATGTGATATCAATTAGTGATGGGTCGTTTGCGAACGAGTCGGCTCTAAGAGCCGGCTCTTGTAGGTGAATGTTGGGAGCCGGCTCGCATATCAGAAGAGTCTAATCTCTTTATAAAAATATATATTTTTAAATAAGATATGAATAATCAAAAGATTTTTTAAAATAAAAATAAATAAATGGGCCTAAATGCTCAAGCGCACGCACATTCGTTCTGACCGTCTGCTCAGACTAACAGCCTCACCTGTTGTTCCTGTCAATCAGACACGCAGTGTCAACCAATGAACCAAAGATGCGTGAGGGAGGGCTGAGCCAACTCACTCACAGTCACACACTTAGCAGCCGAGGAGAGAGAGAAAGGACAGCTGTGAAAACAACAGCTGGAAAATGAGTCGTAAGCACAGTAGCATTTGGATGAATAAAAAAAATGTAGACAATGTTAGAACACAGTGTAGAATTTGCCAAAACAAAATCTCATATAAAGCAGGTTCTACGCGCAACCTACACCGGCATATGCGAACTCAGCTGTAGTTGAGAAACTAGTGGGCCTGCTAGTGATAGTGGTGGAGCCAGTACCTCCACATGTGGTGATGTATCCACTCAGTCAAGTAGGCCTACTCTGCGACCCACAGCAACGCAGTCTTCTATGGACCAGTTTATGCCGAATTCTGTGTCTGTAGCAAAACAAGGCCCATTTGATATTGCATTGACTAAAATGATTGCCACCGATTTCCAACCACTTTCGATCGTGGAGGACAGAGGTTTTAGAAACTATAGCAATAGTCTAAATCCAATGTACACAATTCCCAGCAGGAAAACCCTTTCAAAATAACTTATTCCACAACTGTACGAGAGCACACAGGCTTCAATGTGGGAAAGAGTCCAAAAAGCTACTGCAGTTTGCCATTTTATATGTTGAAGCGGATTCTTGAGTCAAAGGATACCCTCATCTCTACCCTGGCCATTGTCAATGCACCTGTTGATGCTCTGACCCAAGAGGAATGGGAGGTGGTGGAGGAGGTGTGCAGAGTCCTGGAACCCTTTGAGGAGGTCACTGTGGAGATCAATGGAGAGAGGTACAGCAAGCAGTTATTACTACATCATTATTTAATCCAGTATTATATATGTATATGAGCAGCAGTAGAATGTAGTATCAGTAGACAAAACATGAACAGTTACTGTTCTCTCTTTTCAGAAATGTGACAGCCTCAAAAATGATACTCCTGTGTCAGGGTCTGCAGCGAATCACAGCCAGCCGCCTAAGAGAAGCAAATGTAACCACAGGACATGTGACAGAGTTGATGGACACCCTATCTTCATCAATGGACAGAAAGTTCCACAGAATGGATAAAAATCACGTGCTATCAGAAACCGCTGCACTTGACCCCAGGTTTAAGAAGTTAGCCTTCAGTGAAGCCAGAGCGATTGATGAGGCTCTTCAAAAACAACCTCAGCAGCAGGGAGGGACAGCCCCAGCATTCAGCTGGCTCAGGCACCAGGGCAACAGGAAGAAGAGGGATCAGATGGAGCAAAAGTACCAGCATTAGTGCCACAAACGTCTGCTGTTTGGATGCTGTTTGACAAGAGAGCAACTGGGGATGCAGCACGAAGGAATCCCTCAGCAGATGCCATAATGGAGGTTCGATCCTATTTGGAGGATCTGCAGATCCTCTGTGCTGGTGGAAGAACAAGACCTCTGTCTACCCACAGCTTACTAAAGTCATGACAGGGAGACTATGCATAGTGGCCACATCCGTTCCCTCTGAGAGGGTCTTCTTAAATACGGGACAAATAATTACTGAGAGAAGAAACCACATCAGTCCCTCAAAAGTGAGGCAGCTTGCATTTCTGAATGCAAATGTCTCAGAAAAGCAAAAGATGGTCAGCATTGCTGTGTGTTGCTGGTTATAACATGGCAACAAAGAAGAGAGAGAAGAGAGGGACCAGTTTAATGTTTTAACTGGGATGCTGCAGTTTGCACATTGTTATTTGTTTGTCTTTGATATGGTGCAATATACTATTATTATGTTGTTCAGATTGTATTTGTTTAGAATTGTTACATTTATATGCACTTTGTTTGTATACATTAAAAGGTTATACTTTAAATGCAAATGTTTAACAGCATTCTTTTTCATAACCAACCAATGCATTTTTAAATACATTGTGGTTAAGTTAGACTATGATTTAATTTACTAATTTAATTAGAATTGTTTTAACACCAATCATAGTCAAACTATCACAAACTGTTTGACTTTAAAAAATACAAAAACATATTTAAAAAAGAAAAACCCGTTTGGGAGCCAAAAGAGCCGAACGAGCCGGCTCACTGAAAAGATGAACCGGAATGACATTTACACTCACGGGGGGCTGAAAAAAATATCTATCTAAGCCACACCCCCAGTCTTCTCATCTGACCCAATAGGTCATATCTCAATAACCCAGCATCAATAACTCAGTATGAACAACCCAACTATGTAACCCAATACCTGCAACCCAGCAGTTCGGTCATCCAAACAACCCAGCATTTGTGTGTGCGCGCTTGCTCTTCTGTCATGTGTGTGCCTGTGTGGTCACAGAGACTCAAACACATGCATGTTCACATGCACATACACACGTCTCAGCAGGTCTCACCCCGACAAGGTAAAGAGACAGTTTAAACACTCATCAGTGAAACTGTTTAACTTGTCTGAACTCTTGCCTGGCTATTAACATAGCTTTCTCTCTCTCTCTCTCTCTCTCTCTCTCTCTCTCTCTCTCTCTCTCTCTCTCTCTCTCTCTCTCTCTCTCTCTCTCTCTCTCTCTCTTTCTCTCTCTCTCTCTCTGTGTTTGTGTGTGGCTGGATTTAAACCTGATGGTAATTAACCTGAGTGCAGGACCTGGTTCAGAGACACAGAGCAGGTAATAACTAATCTCATGTTATTGTCTTACCTCTTGACACAGTGCTGTTTATAGCTGCTGGGTGTGTATGTTTGACCAAGCAAAAAAAAACTACAGCATTGTACACCTGAGAGTGTGTGTTCTATCTACATCTTTATCAAACTGCATGTGATGTGTCTCTAGGGTTGCCGTTGTAAAATGACGGGCTGAGGCTGCTCTGAGATTCTACTCAGATAGGGTGAGAAAAAGAGATGGAATGAGAGAGAGATCCCTTTCTCTTTGTTCTCTCCTCCCTCTCTGTGTGTGCCCGTGCAGTCAGAACTCCTTTAGTGCCAGTGTTGTTCACCTTGCAGAGGTGGCTGTAGTTATACTGCAACATCAACTTCTGTCAAACACATCATCAATGTTTCATCACCACTGAACTCTATTTATCCTCCCAGCCTCTCAGGTTGTGTGTGTGTGTGTGTGTGTGTGAGAGAGAGAGAGAGAGAGAGAGAGAGACAGAGCTGTCAAAAAGGCTTTGAAGAGCAACAAAGGATTCATGCTTATAACCTCGCATGACAGGGGAACACCTGCAGTGTGTGTGTGTGTGTGTGTGTGTGTGTGTGTGTGTGTGTGTGTGTGTGTGTGTGAGAGAGAGAGCAGGAGAGAGGGATAGAACGAGAGAGAGAAAGAGACAGTTAGCTGTGTGTGGGTGTGTGTGTGCGTGTGTGTGTGTGTGTGTGTGTGTTGTCATGACTGTCCTGTGAGGATCCAACTGGGGGGGACTGGTGGGGGGGGGGACTGGTGGGGATTAACAACTCACGTCCTGTTGTAAATCAAGTTGAGAATATTCATGTCTCCCTCCAATATTCACCATGTTTAAAAGCAAATACTGGAACAATATTTCTAGCATGAAGATTGGTGAGGCGATCTATAGAACACAACTGTCATGTTGTTTGTTATTTTGTGATGTGATGTGCATGTGATATAAAAATGATTGAAGTGTTTTTGTTAATAGAGGGATGTGATTTGAGAAACAAAAAGAGATAATTGTTTTACATAACTTTGTACAAGTGAAGTCACGCCCCTGAGTGAGGTCAGAGAGCGTGTCAGCCTGCTGGAACTGTCCCTTTCCTGCAAACTGTATAAATGATGAGTAAGAAATTAACATACGAGACCATAAACGGGTCCAGCTAAATCTTCACGTTTAAACACAAAGTAGAGACGATATCCTCACCTCCTGGGCAATATCAAGCACGGCTGATTAACTGTCCTAAGTAAAGTATCTAATTTAAGTGGAACCATTCTACTACTCTGTTTAAACCATCGTATAACGCCATTTTCATCACCCCACTGGGAACCATCGGCATGGCTGGAAGCATCTTACAGAGCGAATGGAGGGAGAATAAACTCTGTAGTTCTGCTCAGGACTATACACGACAAGTCACCAGATACCGGACGACTGCAGGAGAACAACAGAAGACTTGTTGGAACCCTTTGGACAGTCAGAGCCTTACAAACGTGCCGCAAAAAGGCCCAACTCCCTTTCCAAGGCAGCCCTGTCCACTGAGAGAGATCCGGCGAACCAAGACATTTCACGTAAATACGTTAATGATTTTTTACTCAAAGAGGGCGGCAGTTCTTGTGCAAATATATGATTACTGTAAGTGAGAGTAGTTTCTAAATGTACCGATGTTAAGTGTCTCTGGCCCTCTCTCTCTCGCCCTCTCCATCTCTTTTGTAACAAGCAGCCATGTTGTTGTCATTCCGCTAGGGACCTGTTTTTAACGCATTTAGCTGGTATGTTTATTCTGTATCACCATTTAATTAACTAGTAAATAGATAATTAAACAAATTTATGTAGTACTGAATCATAAGTAAGGCTCGGGTTTATGCAGATGCAAGGAGGTTACAACTTTTCATAATGATGATATGCTACTAGGTTATGATTAATAAGTTTACTGTTTTTAGATGTGATAGGTAAAGACCGTGAAGAGTTTAATTCGAGAGATGGTATCTCTTTATAGAACCGCTCTCGTGGTGCCCCAGATCCTAATGAGTTAATTGTAACATGATTAATTTAATCGGGTAACACTTAAACATAGTTAGGTAATTAGATAAATAGCAGTCTTCAGATTGATGTTAAAGTCAGGTCTTGACTGTGTGTGTGTGTGTGTGTGTGTGTGTGTGTGTGTGTGTGTGTGTGTGTGTGTGTGTGTGAGAGAGAGAATCTTAGGGAAACACTGTGCTGCTGGTATGTCACATCCCATCTCCATTCAACCTGTCCTCGTTTCCTCTTTAACACGATCATACCAGACAAACACTTTATTAGCATAGTTATAAATTGTTTTGTTTTTTAATTCACCTTTATTTAACCAGGTAGGCAAGTTGAGAACACCTTTATTTAACCAGGTAGGCAAGTTGAGAACAAGTTCTCATTTACAATTGCGACCCGGCCAAGATAAAGCAAAGCAGTTCGACACATACAACACAGAGTTACACATGGAGTAAAACAAACATACAGTCAATAATACAGTAGAAAATAAGTCTATATACAATGTGAGCAAATGAGGTGAGATAAGGGAGGTAAAGGCAAAAAAAAAGGCCATGGTGGCAAAGTAAATACAATATAGCAAGTAAAACACTGGAATGGTAGATTTGCAGTGGAAGAATGTGCAAAGTAGAAATAAAGATAATGGGGTGTAAAGGAGCAAAATAAATAAAAAATTAAATACACTAGGGGAAGAGGTAGTTTTTTGGGCTAAATTATAGATGGGCTAGTACAGGTGCAGTAATCTGTGAGCTGCTCTGACAGCTGGTGCTTAAAGCTAGTGAGGGAGATAAGTGTTTCCAGTTTCAGAGATTTTTGTAGTTTGTTCCAGTCATTGGCAGCAGAGAACTGAAAGGAGAGGCAGCCAAAGGAAGAATTGGTTTTGGGTGTGACCAGAGAGATATACCTGCTGGAGCACGTGCTACAGGTGGGTGCTGCTATGGTGACCAGCGAGCTGAGATAAGGGGGGACTTTACCTAGCAGAGTCTTGTAGATGACCTGGAGCCAGTGGGTTTGGCGACGAGTATGAAGCGAGGGCCAGCCAACGAGAGCGTACAGGTCGCAGTGGTGGGTAGTATATGGGGCTTTGGTGATAAAACAGATTGCACTGTGATAGACTGCATCCAATTTATTATTAGTTTTACTTATGAGCAGATGGAGGCCTCAGAAGGAGAGTTGTATGGCATTGAAGCTCGTCTGGAGGGTTGTGAACACAGTGTCCAAAGAAGGGCCAGAAGTATACAGAATGTATTAAAAATATATATATAAATATGAATATATAAATAGACACACATGGAGTCTCTAGAAAACATGTGTGTTGGTGAAAGCTGTGTGAGTATGCATGTATTTCCTTATAGAAACTTAACAGAATAATACTGAATATAGTGTGTAGTATGTTCAGTTATGGCAGAGAGGGTAAAACCTTTGTGAGTGTCGCATGTGAGAGAGAAAGTGAGTGTCTGAGTGTGTAAATGTGTGTGTGTGTGCATAACCGTATGTCCATCCCTCCCTACTCCCGTAGGCCTTGGCAGTCAGTAAGAGAGGGCAAAATGCTTTGAGGCTATTTGGTGATTATCTGTAGAATATGGTTTCACACAATGTCCCTGACAATGACTGCAGCACTTACCCTGGTGTGTGTGTGTCCTTGGTAGAGCTTCTATCTAAGATTGATGGGTCAGAAAATGGGCTTGTCTGCTACTCAAGACAATCACACCATTTAACTCTCCCTCTATCTACCACTCTCTCCTTCCCTCCTTTTGCTTGCCTCTCTCTCTTTCCCTCTTTCTCTCTCTCTCCATCTCTCTTTCCCTCTTTCTCCCTCTCTCTCTCTCTCTCTCTCTCTCTCTCTCTGTATCCTTATCCTTTTCTTCTCTCCTCTACCCTTTCCTTTCTCAACCACTAACCCCTCTCCTTCTTCCCTAGCAACTCTCTTCCATCGCCCTCCCTCTCCTTTGCTGATTCTCCCTTCTTCCTAGAGAAGGGACATGGAGGAGAAGGGGTACATGCAGGGAGGAAAAAGAGAGGAACAATGACTTGTGAACATCTGAGTCCCTTTGCTAGTTCCTTTTTCCGAAATGAGTCACGCTCACTGGAGTGCCACAACCTAAAACAACTTCGCTCCTCTACGATGCAAAACCATTTGCCTGAGCATTCAGGTGCCACACCAAACGCACCAGGTCCCATTTCTCCTTTCTGTGTATCTTTCTGGTAACACAGTCAACAGTTTCTAGAGGGGGCCTGTAGACTGGGCACGCGCCCTGTGTGAAAAGATGAGCTTACAGTTTTCACCGACAAAGGTCTGTCAAAAGATGGGATGCTTGTCATTCGTCATTAACATCAATGTATCCTAACTGACGAGCGAGGTTCTCTCTGAATGTAATCTGGCAGTAACCAGATTGACCATTTTCCTTGCCAGGTGCTGCATGATTGCACTGCCATTCCTGGAACAAAAGGCAACTGCAATTTCAACACAGTGGGATTCTTTCTTCTTTTTTTTTCACCACTTCTGGGTCTTTTGCAAAACATTGGAGTGATCACACTTGTCAACCCCACCCATCTGTCTGTTGTAATCGTGGATTAAAGCAGGCTGGCCGACCACCTTCCTGTTCCAAACACCATCCTGTCAGACTAGCCTCGTTACTTGAGTGGAATCACTTACATTGTGAAAATTGGATTGTGTCTCTCCACTGTATGGCCCTATCCTACACGGACACATATCCCCACGCTCGGTTTGGTGATTGCATTGAACCCCAGGTTCTCTCAGACCACTTACGAGCGCGAACCAAACGTTGTAACCCTGGAATGGCACAACCGTAGGCCAACCACATCACCATCCCGACTGCCAGTTGTACACATTGAAATCCAAAGTGTACCCTGTGTCAGATGAAGAAATGATCCATCATTTGAATCCCCACTTAATTGGCTTCCCTTTCATATACTGCCTGATGCCTGATTGCCTATTTGATTTGACCTTGCGCCCATCTATGGCTACGTTTTGGTTTGGCTGATAGGGCTTTTTACAAGTCTATTTCAGGTGGTCCAGTAAGTATTGCAGTTCTCTAAGACTATCTGCATTGTCCTCAGTGGCAGGATCAACGATGTGTAAAGCAGCAAACAGAGCCTTGAAGCGACGGACGCAACATGAAAGCTCTAGGTTCTGTCAGTTGGGGTAAATCTCATGGAAATGAAGCAGTCCAAGAAACCGGTAGAGTTCTGCAGGTGTAACATCAAGCCACGCTCCAAGCGAATCACCATAGGACGGGCACTCCGCGAACCTCTGCCACCAATGCCTTGCGTGAAAAACCACAAGAAGAGTCTTCCACCGAACTGCCTAATGTACCCCTGCCAAAATCTAAACCAACTGGACGTTCTGGCCTGAAAGGGATGGATTCAAGTGCCTGTGTATCAACATCATCATAGGACTGAAATGTGCTATTGGGCAAGACGTGGAACACGAACAGAAAGACTTAGAGACAAGACAAGAGAAAATAGATCATTGTTTTTTTTATTTAAATCTGCCGTTTCCAGCTACAACAGTCAGTTACAACATTAACAACGTCTACACTGTATTTCTGATCAACTTGATGTTATTTCAATGGACAAAAAATGTGCTTTTCTTTCAAAAACAAAGACATTTCTAAGTGACTCCAAAGTTTGGAACGTGTAGATACAGAAAGGCCTGATAACACATCATTCATAGTTACCTTCCAGTTGAAGAGCTTGGCTGAGAGGCCTCAGATGGTGGGCTCCTCAACGTCCTCTGTCTGCTTGATCTCATTCTCTTCATCCTCGTCTTCTCCAAGTAGATCAGTATCAAGGTCATCTTCCTCTAAGCAGGCCATGCCTTCATGGTCCTCCTCATCCTGTAGGCCTTCCGCAGCATTGACCCGCAGCTCGTCTTCCTCTAAGCAGGCCATGCCTTCATGGTCCTCCTCATCCTGTAGGCCTTCCGCAGCATTGACCCGCAGCTCGTCTTCCTCTAAGCAGGCCATGCCTTCATGGTCCTCCTCATCCTGTAGGCCTTCCGCAGCATTGACCCGCAGCTCGTCTTCCTCTAAGCAGGCCATGCCTTCATGGTCCTCCTCATCCTGTAGGCCTTCCGCAGCATTGACCCGCAGCTCGTCTTCCTCTAAGCAGGCCATGCCTTCATGGTCCTCCTCATCCTGTAGGCCTTCCGCAGCATTGACCCGCAGCTCGTCTTCCTCTAAGCAGGCCATGCCTTCATGGTCCTCCTCATCCTGTAGGCCTTCCGCAGCATTGACCCGCAGCTCGTCTTCCTCTAAGCAGGCCATGCCTTCATGGTCCTCCTCATCCTGTAGGCCTTCCGCAGCATTGACCCGCAGCTCGTCTTCCTCTAAGCAGGCCATGCCTTCATGGTCCTCCTCATCCTGTAGGCCTTCCGCAGCATTGACCCGCAGCTCGTCTTCCGCCAGTGTCCTCCTCCTTATGGGCAGGGTCTCCCGGCACTGGTCTCCTCTGTCCACTTCTAAAACTCAAACATAAAGACAGGAAAATGAACATTTCAAATAGAAATCAGGTACAACCCCTCCAAAGAATACCCTGAGACTGACAAAAAGTTACATTCAGAATACGCCAAAAAAAGAGAGAATCATCAATGAAAGTCAATAGTGTGTCCAAAAGTTATCAATTGCAAGGTGACAAAGTTACATTTTACTATCCAAAGGATCATGTCATATAATTGCTAAGTCCATAACTGAAATAATATGATCATGCATGCCTGTAAGTAGCAAAGTCACAAACTAGCAAGACCAGGAACATTTAGATACCGAGCAGGTAACCACAACAATCATTATTCGTAGGCTATTATCATAAGGGTATAACATTACATTAATTCTCGCAATTACAGCCGGAAGACTTCATATTTTATTGGAAACATATCACAGATAAACAGACACCTAATGAGATATAGCCATGGCTATGAGGATAGCCATGCAAATTTGTGCCTCACAGCACCCCTCTCTCTTTCAGCTGGCTGGCTAGGAACAAAATATAATCACTAGCCAGTTAATTTTTTCGCTCCAATACCTAATGACAAATGCATTTTATTTTGCACAATTATCAAAGAAAATATTGACATTTAAAAAGACAAGACAAGAGCTACATCCACCAGACTAACGTTCTCTGTCTTGTGTGACCGACTTGACCAACACGGACTCATTTGTCATCATAGTTAGAGAAAAGACTCTAAAATTGAAAGATAATCATTACCGACGTAAAAACAAAGTATATACAGCTTCTTACCTTGATGTGGTTGTCCACATCTGAATGAAGGCGCCGCCAAAGTTAGTCGTAACCTGTTAGATTGAGTGGGGGGAGTGGCAGCTCCCTGTGGCAACAACGTCGAATCAGACATGTTCATGTTGAGTTTGTCCTTTTGAGAGAAAGCCTAGTTACCGCCCCTTAACCTCTAAACCAATCATCTATAATTAATGCAGACATTGTAACCTTTCAAAATAAAAGTCAAAATATATGATTGTAGCAGGGAGATATTGACGTGACAACCATGGGAAACATGTTTCAGATTCTTTTAATAAATGGTCTGGAAAGAGTTCACCCTATAAAGTTGGACAGCTTCCCTCAGGTGTCTGAAAAGATTTGGCATGGGTCCTCAGATCCTCAAAAGATTCTACAGCTGCACCATCAAGAGCATCCCGACTGGTTGCATCACTGCCTGGTATGGCAACTGCTTAGGCTCTGACCGCAAGGCACTACAGAGGGTAGTGCGAACGGCCCAGTACATCACTGGGGCAAAGCTTCCTGCCATCCAAGACCTCTGTACCAGGCAATGTCAGAAAAAGGCTGTAAAAAATAGTCAAAGACTCCAGCCACCCTAGTCATAGACTGATCTCTCTGCTACCGCACGGCAAGTGGTACCGGAGCGCCAAGTCTAGGTCCAAGAGGCTTCTAAACAGCTTCTACCCCAAAGACATGAGACTCCTGAACATCTAATCAAATAGCTACCCAGACTATTTGCATAAGCCCCTCTATTTTACACCGCGGCTACTCTCTGTTGTTTTCACCTATGCATGGTCACTTAATAACTCTACCTACATGTACATATTACCTCAACTAATCGGTGCGCCCGCACATTGACTCTGTATTGGTACCCCCCCTGTATATAGTGTCTCTATTGTTATTTTACTGCTGCTCTTTAATGACTTGTTCCTTTTATTTTGTATTCTTATTCGTATTTCTTTTTTTCTTTTCTTTGGAAAACTGCATTGTTGGTTAGTGGCTCGTAAGTAAGCATTCACTGTAATACAACAATACCTGTTGTATTCGGCACATGTGACTAATACAATTTGATTTTGATTTGAAGGCTTCAGGGTTCTTGTCTCTGAATGGGAACCACTGACACCTACGACTGCTTATAATGGCTTACAATGGCTCATATTGGATGATAATGGCTTCAAATGGGCACTTAGACCATTCTGCTCTGAGCACATTGAGCGGGAGATCAGTCCTGTCACTGCAGGGAGAGATATAGAGATCGAGGTGCTTGTAGGGCTGTGGCGGTCACGAAATTTCGTCAGCCGGCGATTGTCAAGCAAATAACTGTTGGCCTCACGGTAATTGACCGTTAATTAACATAAACACATTTAGCATCTCCTGGCTTCTAATAAATCAATGTAATATAGCCTACACCTTCACAATAAATCCATTATTTATTTTAGACAGGTCCAAAGAAACAGGATATGAAGAAAATGTAGTCTTTAAAAAAAACAGTATAGCATACTTTGAGTTGTCCTTATGTTAGGTCCTAATCTGGCTATATGTCATATGGTTGTGGGCAACACTAGTTCAACAAAGCTGAATGAAATGGAAAGGATATTTTCTCCAAACGATTTGAGGGAGTGCCCACATGTGGCTACTCTGTGTTGAGCTGTTAATTAACAAAGAAATAGGCCTTTAAGCTTAATTTAGAGTTATTCATGTACATTTAGTTGTTCTACGAACGTTGGGCTACATGTTTTGATGTTTTAATACATTGTAAGGCTGCATGATGCAACTCCAATGATGATTTGAAAAAAGTTGCTTGAAAAGGCATGAGCTCTGCTTAGTTTTTTTCTTCCGCAGGCAGTCTCACATTCACAATTTGAGAATCACTTGATAATGCCTTGAATTTCCCAGCAGCATCCCTTTTGTGTGGCCATAATGCACCCTAAGAAATCCATGCCTTTTGCAGCCCTTCTCCCTAAATGCTGCCCGCTCACTCCACAACACAGACAGCTCTGGGTGCTAAGTCTGCGTAAGCGCTCAGCAGGAGACAATCTAGCCCTTACATGGTCTCTGGAGGAAACGACTTGACAACCCTCTGTGATCTCTGAGAGACTTCGGCCGACATCGGATCCACTCGGAAATGTGGGCTTCCGGGATTTCCGGGATTCCTCAGAGGCAAGGTAGAAATTTGAGGACGAGCGTCGGCGTCAGGGAACAGACTTCCTCTCCCTCCTACGTTCCCGTAGCCACCCATCGATCCGGATGGTCAAGGCTATGAGGAAGTTGAGGTCCAGGGGCTGCGAGCTCGTCTGTACTCCCCTCCGACAACCCGTGAAGGAATGCATCGAACAGGGCTTCCGTGTTCCAGGCACTCTCAGCAGCCAACGTGGGAAAGCCCACAGCGTAGTCTACCACACTATGGGAATCCTGACGTCGTTGGAGCAGCTTACGAGCTGCCTCTCTTCCGGACAACGGAGAATCGAGCACTTTCCGTACCCCGCCACGAACTCCTCCAATCTGACGTAAACAGTGGACTATTGCTTCCACCATAGCCCAGGCAAGAGCCCTCCCGGACATCAGCGTTATCACATACGCTATCATTGAGATGGAAGTGAAGAAGGCTGCAGCTCAAAGATGAGAGAACACTGGATATGCCCGGCAGGATCCGGGATCTCCAGCGTAGCACTCCGGAGAAGGTAAGCGGGGTTCTTGGGAAGCCAGGGTAGATTGGGGAGAAACGCAGCTGGTAGCGGCGTAATTGACAGTCTGGAGGGTTACAGTAGTGGTGGGCTGCCTCACGGACAGTCCGAGGAATTGCTCCAGCAATGTGTTGAATCCACGGTCCTGGCATTCCGCCAAGGTCTGGAATCCTTCTATAAGAACTTGAAGTAACTCCTCGTGTATTCCAATGGTGGCTCCCTGGGAGCAGACGGTGTTGCGGAGCTGGTCCGAGTCTGCCGGGTCAGTCATGGCCAGTTCGTACTATCACGACTCAGGATATGACCCAGATGCAGACAGGGGAGGCTGATAGTACAGTTCTCAGATGATTTATTGTAAACACAGGGCAAAGGGCAGGTCAAGGGCAGACAGAGGTTAGTGATCAGATCAGAGTCAAGCAGGTACAGGATGGCAGGCTCGGGGTCAGGGCAGGCAGAACGGTCAGAACCGGGAAACAGAACTAGAGAAACAGGAAAGCAGGAAAGAACGGTAAGACCTGACCAGGCAAGACGAACTGGCAACAGACAAACAGAGAACACAGGTACAAATACACAGGGGATAATGGGAAGATGGGCGACACCTGGAGGGGGTGGAGGCAAGCACATAGACAGGTGAAACAGATCAGGGTGTGACACTCCTCTGAACATTTTGTGTTGAGATGTGTCTGTTTCTTGACTGTGAATTATTTATTCGCAATTTCTGAGGCTAGTAGCTCTAATCAATGTATCCTCTGCAGCAGAGGGAACTCTGGGTCTTCCTTTCCTGTGGCGGTCCTCATGAGAGAAAGTTTCATCATAGCGCTTGATGGTTTTTGCAACTCCACTATCCCTGTCCGCAATGCCCTAGCAAAACCTACAAGAAGGTAACAGCAGTCACTGTTTCCCCTAGTGGCCAGTTTCAACGTCATCTCCCAATGTCCTCAGATATTAATAGATGTTGAATACTGACTTGTATCACGGGGTGACCTGGCTGCACTCATACATGACATCGCATTCTATCATTCTTATCAGGTACAGTACATGCTCTCAATACTGTTTTGTGACATTCTCTTCATAAGCTGTTGAGAAGTAAATGCTACCCTGCCCCAGTGCCTAAACTCTCTAACAAGTCTAATCTGTCTGTTTACCAGATCACTGCCTTTATCATCAGAGGAGAGCGATCTGTGAAATAATAATAATAGATTACACTGCGTGAATCGAATCTCAGATACAGGCACCTCATTCTGCAAAACATCAAAACGCAGACTACATTATCACTGCTACATCTGGTAGGAGACAGAGACAGTTTCATGTTATTGCTTTGCTGTTGCTGTTTCATCCCCTGGGGGGGATAAAAAAAACAGATATTAGCTTATCCCCTGGTTAGTTTCTCTTTCTCTCTCTCGTACTCACTCACTCACTCACTCACTCACTCACTCACTCACTCACTCACTCACCCAACTCACTCACATATGGCCCCATGCAAGCAGTCCCAGTATGTTCTGTAATTAATATTGCATTGGTTGTCTGGCTGTTAGCTATTTACCCATGATACACTTACTGATAGCTGTGTGTGTGCACAGGCACATGGACAGATAGGGCTCTACCTGTGCAGAGCAAATGCTTCTTTACCCTTCCAGTCTCCAAAGTGATCTTTTCGGTGATGGTATCATTTCCCCCCATTTTTTTTATTTTTATTTATTTATATAATTGTTTTTGTCATCGTTCTGAACTAACCACAAGCAAGTCGTTGTTAAATTGTCATCTATGCATCAGAACCAAAAATAGTGCCTTGATTGTTGACCAAATTCCCAGTCATCGCCATTGGTGTGCAAAGGCAGTTGCTCATGTCCAGATTTGTGACCAGAAAGAACTTGTTTCATCTCCTCCAGTTTTGCAAAAACAGTTTAGGCCTACGTTTATAATCAATGTAAATAAAACAGTTTAGGCCTATGTTTATAATCAATGTAAAAAAACAGTTTAGGCCTACGTTTATAATCAATGTAATAAAACAGTTTAGGCCTACGTTTATAATCAATATTAAAAAAACAGTTTAGGCCTACGTTTATAATCAATATTAAAAAACAGTTTAGGCCTACGTTTATAATCAATATTAAAAAACAGTTTAGGCCTATGTTTATAATCAATATATTTAAAAAAACAGTTTAGGCCTACGTTTATAATCAATATATTTTAAAAAACAGTTTAGGCCTACGTTTATAATCAATGTAAAAAAACAGTTTAGGCCTATGTTTATAATCAATAAAAAAAACAGTTTAGGCCTATGTTTATAATCAATAAAAAAAACAGTTTAGGCCTACGTTTATAATCAATGTAATAAAACAGTTTAGGCCTACGTTTATAATCAATAAAAAAAACAGTTTAGGCCTACGTTTATAATCAATATAATAAAACAGTTTAGGCCTACGTTTATAATCAATAAAAAAAACAGTTTAGGCCTACGTTTATAATCAATATAATAAAACAGTTTAGGCCTACGTTTATAATCAATAAAAAAAACAGTTTAGGCCTACGTTTATAATCAATATAATAAAACAGTTTAGGCCTACGTTTATAATCAATATAATAAAACAGTTTAGGCCTACGTTTATAATCAATATAATAAAACAGTTTAGGCCTACGTTTATAATCAATATAATAAAACAGTTTAGGCCTACGTTTATAATCAATATAATAAAACAGTTTAGGCCTACGTTTATAATCAATATAAAAAAACAGTTTAGGCCTACGTTTATAATCAATATAATAAAACAGTTTAGGCCTACGTTTATAATCAATAAAAAAAACAGTTTAGGCCTACGTTTATAATCAATATAATAAAACAGTTTAGGCCTACGTTTATAATCAATAAAAAAAACAGTTTAGGCCTATGTTTATAATCAATAAAAAAAACAGTTTAGGCCTATGTTTATAATCAATGTAAAAAAACAGTTTAGGCCTACGTTTATAATCAATAAAAAAAACAGTTTAGGCCTACGTTTATAATCAATATAATAAAACAGTTTAGGCCTACGTTTATAATCAATATTAAAAACAGTTTAGGCCTATGTTTATAATCAATAAAAAAAACAGTTTAGGCCTATGTTTATAATCAATAAAAAAAACAGTTTAGGCCTATGTTTATAATCAATAAAAAAAACAGTTTAGGCCTATGTTTATAATCAATAAAAAAAAC
The DNA here is from genome assembly GCF_002021735.2 of Oncorhynchus kisutch. Classification (NCBI taxonomy): domain Eukaryota; kingdom Metazoa; phylum Chordata; class Actinopteri; order Salmoniformes; family Salmonidae; genus Oncorhynchus; species Oncorhynchus kisutch. The sequence continues at coordinate 8,575,718 of NC_034202.2, read as the reverse complement.
AGTTTAGGCCTACGTTTATAATCAATAAAAAAAACAGTTTAGGCCTACGTTTATAATCAATAAAAAAAACAGTTTAGGCCTACGTTTATAATCAATAAAAAAAACAGTTTAGGCCTATGTTTATAATCAATAAAAAAAACAGTTTAGGCCTATGTTTATAATCAATAAAAAAAACAGTTTAGGCCTACGTTTATAATCAATAAAAAAAACAGTTTAGGCCTACGTTTATAATCAATAAAAAAAACAGTTTAGGCCTACGTATATAATCAATGTAAAAAAAACTGTCTTCAATATTATGGGATGAAGATGTAACATGTTTCTGGGGAATTTATTATGATATTTGCGAGAAAGAACAGGGCGACCCGGCTGGCAACTTGAACAAGCACTCTTCAGGCAGGCTGCCCTCCAAAGTGATGGCACAGTGCAGACAAAACATGCTTTCCAGCCAATCACGCAACCTCTGCTACAAGTAAGCCGAATGATTTTCCTTGCTCTGGTCTCCAGAGAAGTGACCTGATATGTCCCTAGTTGATATGGGCAGCTAACACAAAATGACTTTCAGCTCCAAATGCAGGTGGAAAACGCAGTTTATTTCTGTAGCCTATCTTGCGTTTTGAAAATGCGTCACCGTTTATGGCTGTAATGACAGGCAATACATTTCAGCAGCGATTGTGTGCGCATGTTCGCGTGTGCACACACGCAGGTGCGATCGCGGGGGTCGCACGTTTTGTACCGCTCTCTTTTGGGGTTAGCTGGTCAAACATTTTGAAAACTATTGCAATACATGATAGTGACAAAACATTTAGTTGGTTTGGACATAGTAATAGTATGACACAGTATTTCTGTCATGCCCTGACCATAGAGAGCCCTCGGTTCTTTCTCTATGGTTTAAGTCAGAGCGTGACTAGGGGGTGATCTAGTCATTGATTTTCTATGTGGCTGGGTTGTAAAGGTTCCCAATTAGAAGCAGCTGGTAATCGTTGCATCTAATTGCTGATCATATTTAGGAAGCCCTTTCTCCAACCTGCTTTGTGGGATATTGTTTTTGAGCGAGTGCATGTACCACTGGTTTGTTTATTGTTTTGTTTAGAAGTTTCACTATAAATAAATATGTGGAACTCAAATCACGCTGCGCCTGTCTTTCGACCGTGACAATTTCTTACGATCTTCTATTTTGACTGGAATTGGGTTGGTCTTTGTCAATAAGTGCAGCATGCGTTCCTTTTCCAAATAGTTTAGCGAAATACTTTACTCATCAGATTGTGCTACTTTCCCCTCATCTTGTAATAACTGTTACAATAAGTCATTTTATTTTGCACGACCCTGTGTGTGCATGTGTGTGTATATGTGTGAGTGTTTGCTTGTGTGTGTATGCTCTGTGATCTCAGGACAGACTAAGGTCATTATCATCACTTGCCATGGCTGGAATCTACAAATGCATTAGCTCAAAGCTTTGCATAGTCCTTGTTTCCCTGTCTGTGTTAGCATGCTTGTGGCCGTTTGAGCATACTGGTATGGACAAATGTTGTTTTTTTGTGTGTTTTTTGTTGTTGTTTGAGTTGGTTGTGTGGTAATGTGTCATTCCAAGCTCCAAGTACTCTCAAGCACTCATACCTACCTGTTATTGGTTGCCCCCCCCCCCCCCCCCGTGCCTGTATGTGTGTACGTGTGCAGAAGTGTGTGGGTGTCTGCGCGTGATTCACTCCAGGCACTGTCGTCAGAATTAGAATGGTCCCCACCGTTCTGCTAAAGGTTTGAGTTCCGCTGTAATTTACTGTTCAAAGGATCTGAGTCTGAGAAGCCAAGCCACAATTACCGCTAGAAAGGCATGACCGACCAGGAGAGACACTGTAATTGAGTTCAATTTTAGTTTCTGAATAGATCATTCTATTAATTTCAGGAAATAAATATAGTTCTCTACTGTCTGAAAATACTTGCACTCAGGAAAGAGGACGTTTTGATGAAAATAAGGAAATGTCTGAGTTCCTAGTACAACACACACAAACACAGAATCCCTTCAGTACTGCCACCCTGAACTCATGCGACCTCTGCAGCACTGCAAATCTTTTTTTTAAGAACCAAGGACAGCAGCCACTGAAAAGTTTTTTTGCAGCAGCAGCAGCATCACTCCCAAAATATTCAGCACTATGGACAGCAATCCCATGACGTGGCACCATCATCCTCCGGCACCCTCCTTCCATCCTCGGATAAGCAATGTCCTAATAATCTCACCTGAGACCAAGCATTTAAGCAGTTTCATGCATCCTTGCAAGGATATAAGACTGATTTAGCCACACTAGGAACAGAGGTTAGGGAGCCGGCAAAGCCAAGCAGAATACAACTGCCCAGGTGCTATGTCTAACAAACCTCTTTATAGGGACTGACCTGAGCCCCCTGCAGCCTTTGTCATCCTGCCTGGCCTGCACCTATTTTTGCTCTGATGCCATGCCTTTTCATTTGGACTCCGAACACATGAAGTGCTCCAGGGCTCAGCTGTACTTTGTGTTTACCTTGTCATTTCTACTCCTGTCTGAGGCCACAACCGCACACGTGCACTTGCGCACACACTCACGCACATCTGCACCAATGACACTAGTGAGTGAGTTCCAGTCTGACTTGGAGTTACTTGCTCTGAATTAACCTTCTGTCTGCTAGTCCCAACATTCACCATGTACTCCGTATATTCTTCTCTCTCTCCCCCTCATGCTCTCTCTTTCTAATGCACTCTCTTACTCTCTCTTACTCCCATGCTCTCTTGCCCTCTCTCATGCTCTCTCTCTCTTTCTCTCTCATGCTCTCTCTCTCTCTCTCTCTCTCATGCTCTCTTGCCCTCTCATGCTCTCTCTCTCATGCTCTCTCACCCTCTCACATGTTCTCTTTCTATGTCTCTCTCTTTCTCTCTCTCTCTCTCACTCTCTTTTTGTGTCTCACTCGCATGATCTCTCTCATGCACTCTCTCACTCACTCTCTCTCTGCAGTAGTGTACAATGGGTCAGGCTGGCTCATTATCTGTGAGTGCCACAGAGCTCATGCTACAGGCGAAACCAAGATGAAACTTCAACCAGGAAATGGGCAGAATTTTTGAAGCTCTGTTTTCCATTGTCTCCTTATATGGCTGTGAATGCGCCGGGAATGAGCCTGCCCTTTCTATCGTTTCTCCAAGGTGTCTGCAGCATTGTGACGTATTTGTAGGCATATCATTGGAAGATTGGCCATAAGAGACTACATTTACCAGGGGTCCGCCCGGTGTCCTTTGTCTAAATTGGTGCGTAATCTACAAGCTGCACGCAGTCATCCAGTGATTGAGAGTAGGCTTTCAACGAACGATATATCATGAAGAGATATGTGAAAAACACCTTGAGGATTGATTCTAAACAACGTTTACCATGTTTCAGTCGATATTATGGAGTTAATTTGGAAAAAAGTTCGGCGTTTTGAAGACTGAATTTTCATTTTTTTTTGGTAGCCAAACGTGACGCACCAAACGGAGCAATTTCTCCTAAACAAATAATCTTTCAGGAAAAACTGAGCATTTGCTATCTAACTGAGAGTCTCCTCATTGAAAACATCTGAAGTTCTTCAAAGGTAATGATTTTATTTGAATGATTTTCAGTTTTTTGTGAAAATGTTGCCTGCTAATGCTAACACTAAATGCTACGCTAGCTGCGCTAGCTGTTACACAAATGCTTGTTTTACTATGGTTGAGAAGCATATTTTGAAAATCTAAGATGACAGTGTTGTTAACAAAAGGCTAATCTTGAGAGCTAGCATATTCATTTCATTTAATTTGCGATTTTCATGAATAGTTAACGTTGCGTTATGGTAATGAGCTTGAGGCTGTATTCACGATCCCGGATCCGGGATGGCTCGACGCAAGAAGTTAAGCAGTTAACTTCTATTAGATAACTGGACGGATTTAGCTACGTACAATCATTTTTCCTCAACCATTTTCCATCTAGCTAGTTGCTATCTATACTTAGAGTTCAGTGGAAGCTGCTGAGGGGAGGACGGCTCATAATAATTTCTGGAATGGAGTAAATGGAATGGTATCAAACACGTGGAAACCATGTGGTTGATACCTTTCAATTGATTCCATTCCAGCCATTATTATGAGCTGTCCTCCCCCCAGCAGCCTCCACTGATATAGTCATATGTCTGTCATATTGAGGCATCTAGCTATAAATAGAACCTGATCAATCAAATCGCTAGGTGGAAGCAATTATGGTAATTGCAAATGATCTAAACTGGGTGTCTTCGCTAGATAGACACAGAGAGCAGGGTGTGAGAAAGTGAGAAAGAAAGAATGAAAGGGAGAGAGAGGTGGGAAGAGAGTGGAAGACAGAGAGAGGTGGGGGGGATGAGAGAGAGAGTGGAAGACAGAGAGAGGTGGGGGGGGATGAGAGAGAGAGTGGAAGACAGAGAGAGATGGAGAGAGAAACAGAGAGAGAAAGACAGCAGCGCAAATGTATTTAGACTTGAGTATTTCAACAACCCTTCTCTTCCAACTTGTTGGACAATCACATGTACGGGGGAAGGATGGCCAGCCACACAGGAGGCTGATTTTTACTAAGGAGGAGAAGGAGGCTGTGCTGACCGAGATGCATGCAGGCCATTTCAGTGAAGCGCATGATTGCCAAAATCAACCTACGCTTCTTCTGACAGGGAATTGTCAAGGAGATGGACAGCTGGGCAAGTGAAATAATCTTTTGTTTATACATTTTATGATTATGATTTCAATGATTGTCACATCAGAGAGCACACAATGTTTCAATTTTCCAATTTTTTGCTTAAAAGTCAGTACCCAGCCAGAAGTTTGAGAAGGCGAAGACTGTGGCGCTGGAGTTGAAGCCCATCAAAGTTGTTTCACCATGGCACATGATCAGTAAGTGTCCCAATTCAAATTTGCACTGATAAGTTGTTTTGTAATGGTTTCTTTATTTGACCACAGCGGAGTTAAATATTATAGAGAGAGAGTGTGTGTGTGTGTGCGTGTGTGTGTGTCAGTATCCTTACAAATATGAACATCTGTATACTGTATGACACAGATACGGGTAAGTATAAAGAAATCTTCTCTTTAACACTTTATATGATCGGGGTGGACTTCATCGATCCCTTCACGGAATCCAGCGATGGCAACAGCTGGTGTCTGACGGCAACCAATCTCTTTACCAAGTGGATGGAGGCGATACCCATTAAGGTCAGTAATGGAGGAGTAACGTGCTTAACTCTAAATTCTCTTCTGTTACCCATTAAAAATGGTGCTTGGAACCAAAAATAGATTTTCTTTTTGTATGATACCCATCAAGGATGAGACTAGCGAGGCCACTTCCAAGGCGATGGTGGACATCTTCAACGCCAACAGTTCTCCTGAGGTCACTTTGAGTGACTGAGGTCATGAACGCTGGAACAATGTACTGATTTTATAGGTCATATTCTGTCACCAATGGTTTGATTTATTGATTTTTTACAATTTGTTTTTCCATGGTACATAATCAGACATATTTCAATATCTTACATTGTCAATAGAAATCGCTTTCCTACCCCCTCCTCCAGGTTTGGTGACTGGACCAACCAGACCATCAAGACTGCCATGGGCAAGTCCCTTGACTGATACCAGGAAGGTTGGGAGAACTACCTGATGGTAATTCTCATTGCACACAACAGCAGCATCCAGGCCTCCACCGAGTACGGACGGGAACCGCAGCTGTTGACTGAGGTAAACAATGCAATTGTAGATACAATTATGACATATACTGTAGTCTTTCAAATATGTGATTGACTTAGTGTTGTTGTTTGTCTATTGCTATTTTTGTATAACATACTTTCAGATCTCTGAAACCCCATCGGTAGTTGTCGAATCAGATGAGAACGCCTTCGAGGACCACTTTTAGGCACGGACGGAGAAGGATGTGGAGGTTTTTGACCAGGTAAAAATGATTGTCCGCTGTTAATTTATTTTCTGGCCCTCCAAGAAATATGTAAAAAAATGTATTTGTAATATGGAATGTAATTTAATTTATTCCTGTTATCAATCAAGGTGAGACTGAACATGGACAAGGTGCAGGAGAATCAGAAGGAGAGCTACAGGAGCAGAATAAAGGTGTCACACCCTGACCATAGTTTGCTTTGTATGTTTCTATGTTTTGGTTGGTCAGGGTGTGATCTGAGTGGGCATTCTATGTTGGATGTCTTGTTTGTCTATTTCTATGTCTGGCCTGATATGGTTCTCAATCAGAGGTAGGTGTTAGTCATTGTCTCTGATTGGGAACCATATTTAGGTAGCCTGGGTCTCACTGTGTGTTTGTGGGTGATTGTTCCTGTCTCTGTGTTTTGCACCAGACAGGACTGTTTTTGGTTTTCCACGTTTATTGTTTTGTAGTGTTCGTGTTTATCTTTTTGTTATTAAACATGAATCAAGGAAACCACGCTGCATTTTGGTCCGCTTCACCTAAAGAAAACCGTTACAGAAGGGCACCAAGTACCATGACATCCGGGTGAATGACTTGGTTTGGAAGAAGGACAAAAGGAAGGCTAGACCTGGGAAACCGCGCCATTATTTCGCTCCTAGCTGGAGTCACCATCTGTTAAAGTGAATATAAAAAAATCTCTCATAATAACTATTTTCATTTGCTCACAAAATAACCTGAAGCTAGTTTTAGTTTCCTGAATACTGATATTTTTCTCTTTGTCTATCTAGGGTTACCTCGGTGGAAGCCAACAATCTTCTACAGTTGGAGCAGTTGGACGGTCGACCACCGAACGCCCTGACACTCTACACTTCAGTGAAGCCCAATAGACAAAGTATGTTAAGCTTTGGTTGACATTTGAGAAAGCAAGAAATTGTCGTTATGCTTTTAAAAATTTACCTCTTCAATTTACCTCTCCAAATGACTTTAGGACCATCGACTGGCCGAGCCCCCCAGGAGGTATCCCATCCACCAGAACAAGTGAGTTCAGATCAGTCTGATTCTCTGTGCTCTGAGTCAGAGGAGGGCCAGCTTGAGGTAGGCTATACCTTCCAAAAGTGTTGAAAAGTACATATCTACCATTTATAACACTGCACTAATCCATCAGTGTTTCTCACAGTGAAGTGTAACCTGTGTGTTTGCTTGTTTACGTCTCTGTCTCCTATCCTGTTCCCTTGAACTCGGCTCCTGTTCTCCAGGACCTAGGGGTTCTGCCCAACACCCAGATGTTACATCATCTACAGCTACTGTTGTTGTCAATATCTGCTAAGAGCAAAAATCTTTCTATCATACTGGGCACATAATATGTGAAAAACACAGATGAAGTGAAAGCACTAGCACTGCAAACACAGAACAAGCAGTTCTTTGGAGTCTCCCTCTTCAAGTTCCTGTTCTGAGACAAGGCTGGCTATTGAGAACAAGTAACAGGCAGGCCCACACAGCAACCACGACCTCTATATTCCACAAACCAGAATTCTGTACAAAAAATCTGCGAAAATGAATGACACAACTGTACCAAAAACGATCGAAGTTTATGTATGTATCAAATCATAAATATTGGCAGTTTGTTTTTCACAGCTGTTTCACAAGGTGTTCATTATTGTTGTAAGGTTTTGATGTTATTTATTTGTTCCACATGATTCATTGTCCTAGGACCAACAATAGATACATACAGTTGAAGTTTACATACACTTAGGTTGGAGTCATTAAAACTCATTTTTCAACCACTCCACAAATTTCTTGTTAACAAACTATAGTTTTGGCAAATTGGTTAGGACATCTACTTTGTGCATGACACAAAGTGCGTCAGAAATTGACATACACTACGTTGACTGTGCCTTTTAACAGCTTGGAAAATTCCAGAAAAAAATGTCAATGCATTAGAAGCTTCTAATAGGCTAATTTACATAAGTTGAGTCAATTGGATGTGTACCTGTGGATGTATTTCAAGGCCTACCTTCAAACTCAGTGCCTCTTTGCTTGACATCATGGGAAAATTAAACGGAATTAGCCAAGACCTCAGCAAAAAATTGTAGACCTCCACAAGTCTGGTTCATCCTTGGGAGCAATTTCCAAACCCCTGAAGGTACCACGTTCATCTGTACAAACAATAGTACGCAAGTATTAACACCATGGGTATAAACACCAGCAGCCGTCATACAACTCAGGAAGGATACGTGTTCTGTCTCCTAGAGATGAACGTACTTTGGTGCGAAAAGTGCAAATCAACCCCAGAAGAACAGCAAAGGACCTTGTGAAGATGCTGGAGAAAAGACGTACAAAAGTATCTATATCCACAGTAAAACGAGTCCTATATCGACATAACCTGAAAGGCCGCTCAGCAAGGAAGAAGCCACTGCTAAAAAACCTCCATAAAAAAGCCAGACTACGGTTTGCAAATCCACATGGGGACAAAGATCGTACTTTTTGGAGAAATGACCTCTGGTCTGATGAGACTAAAAGAGAACTGTTTGGCCATAATGACCATCGTTATGTTTGGAGGAAAAAGGGGGAGGCTTGCAAGCCGAAGAAAACCATCCCAAAAGTGAAGCACAGGGTTGGCAGCATCATGCTGTGGGGTGCTTTGCTACAGGAGGGACTGGTGCACTTCACAAAATAGATGGCATCATGAGACAGGAAAATTATGTGGATATATTAAAGCAACATCTCAGGACATCAGTCAGGAAGTTAAAGCTTGGTCGCAAATGGGTCTTCCAAATGGACAATGAGCTTGGGCTCCAAAGTTGTGGCAAAATGGCTTAACCTCTTGAGTGTAGGGGGCAGTATTTTGATGTTTGGATGAAAAACATACCCAAATGAAACTGCCTATTTCTCAGGCCCAGAATCTAGAATATGCATATAATTGTCAGATTAGGATCCAAAAACTCTAAAGTTACCAATGAAGGTCAAAATATTGTCTGTGAGTATAACAGAACTGATATTGCAGGTGAAAACCTGAGGAAAATCCAAAGAGGAAAGGCATTCTATTTTGAAAGCTCCCAAGAAGTTATTAAGGACAACAAAGTCAATGTGTTGGAGTGGCCATCACAAAGCCTTGACCTCAATCCCATAGAAAATGTGTGGGCAGAACTGAAAAAGCGTGTGCGAGCAAGGATGCCTACAACCTGACTCAGTTACACCAGCTCTGTCAGGAGGAATGGGCCAAAATTCACCCAACTTATGGTGGGAAGCTTGTGGAAGGCTACCCAAAAAGTTTGATCCAAGTTAAACAATTTAAAGGCAATGCTACCAAATACTAATTGAGTGTATGTAAACTTCTGAACCACTGGGAATGTGATGAAAGAAATAAAATCTGAAATAAATTATTCTCTATTATTCTGACATTTCACATTCTTAAAATAAAGTGGTGATCCTAACTGACCTAAGACAGGGAATTTTTACTGTGATTAAATGTCAGGAATTGTGACAAACCGAGTTTAAATGTATTTTGCTAAAGTGCATTTTAACTTCTGACTTCAACTGTATATATTCAACCACATTGGCATATGGATGGAGTGGAAATTAGCTGACTTCCTGATCTGTAAGGGAAGTAACTTTAATGTGTCAAGCAGATTACACATTTTCTTTGACATTTACAAAACACAGCAATGTCTAAGACATGGATTTCATGTTGTAATGTTAACAAGGTACCCAAAAGTTGTTTGAATTAATGTTTCCATTTTATTAGCTCAACAAAACTGGTTTAAACAGTGAAATTGTTGCGGAAATCAGCCTCGTTTGCGTAGAGATTATGACAAGAACGTCATTGAGGCTGTAATGATCTCCAAAATTCGAATCACTAGGCAATCACACCGTTGATATAGTAACAGACGCTAATAGTTTATGGACGTGGGGGACACTATTTGGCATGACAGACCCATGCCAAGTATTTTCAGTCTCCTGAGGGGGAATAGGCGTTGTCGTGCCCTCTTCACAACTATCTTGGTGTGTTTGGACCATGATAATTTGTTAGTGATGTGGACACCAAGGAACTTGAAGCTCTTGACCTGCTCCTCTACAGTTCCATCGATGTGAATCGGGGCGTGCTCGGTCCTCCATTTCCTGTACTCCATGATCATCTCCTTTGTCTTGTTCACATTGAGGGAGAGGTTATTGTCATGGCACCACACTACCAGGTCTCTGACCTCCTCCCTATAGGCTGTCTCGTTGTTGGTGATCAGACCTACCACCGTTGTGTCGTCAGCAAACTTAATGATGGTGTTGGAGTCGTGGGTGACCACGCAGTCGTGGGTGAACAGGGAGTACAGGAGGGAACTGAGGATCAGTGTGGAAGGATCCAGTTGCAGAAGGAGGAATTTGCTTTGAGGGCACTATGATCGCTGAGCTGTAGTCAACGACAGAATTCTCATGTAGGTCTTCCTTTTGTCCAGGTGGGAAAGGGCAGTGTGGACTGCAATAGAGATTGAGTCATCTGTGGATCTGTTGCGGTGGTATATGAATTGTAGTGGGTGTTGGGTTTCTGGGATGATGGTGTTGATGTGAGCCATGACCAGCCTTTCAAAGCACTCCATGGCTACAGATGTGTGTGCTACTGGGCGGTAATCATTTAGGTAGGTTACCTTTGCGTTCTTGGGCACAGGGACTATGGTGGTCTGCTTAAAACATGTAGGTATTACAGACTCTGTCAGGGAGAGGTTGAAAATATCAGTGGATGTCAGCCCTGCGGCCTTGTGAATGTTGGCCTGTTTAAAGGGCTTGCTGACATCGGCTACGGAGAGCGTGATAACAAAGTCGTCTGTTGAGTGTGTGCGAGAGTGTGTATGATCAAGTAGAATTTTTAAATCAGGGGAAAACCTCTACCTAGGATTCAACCACAGACTGTCTCCCTCTCTCTTTCTCTCCCCCTCCCTCTCTTATATACCTGTCTCTCTTATCTTTAGCTTTTAAGCTCCTCAGCAGGATATCAGCTCTCCTCTCCTCTCTTCCTCTCTTCTCCTTTCTTTCCAATAGATTCAGAGAAGATTCACCCAGACTAATCTCTCTCGCCCTCATCACCTGATCAAACCAGTCTCTGCGTCATCTGCACTATAATACCTATCTGTCACGTCTCTCTCTACTCTCTCTCACATCTCTCTACTCTCTGCCACATCTCTCTACTCTGTCTCACATCTCTCTCTACCCTCTGTCACATCTCGCTCTACTCTCTACTCTCTGTCACATCTCTCTCTACTCTCTACTCTCTGTCCTGTTAAGAAGAAATACAGGAAGCATCATCCTACTCTCTTTCTGTTGTTCTCTTCAGTCTGACACAGATCTGCTATGGATTATCCCCATTCTACTGAAGCTCTACTACTCACACAGTGCAGTCTGAGAGAGAGAGAGATAGAGAGGGCGAGAGAGGGAGAGCGAGACAGTGTTTGTGGGTTACAGTGAGTACTCAGCTCACTTCTTCACAACATGGTTTTGTACAACGTATCCTCTTGTCAATGTGCAATGTTATTGTTACATTTCTGTTTATTGGACAGATAATGTCTACTTCAGTTCCACCTGAATCAATGTGAAAGCACTGTATTATCCATGTCTATATATATACTCTGAGTGTACAAAACATTAAGTACACCTTCCCAATATTGAGTTGCATGGGGCTTGGACGCTACAAGGTGTCAAAACCGTTCCAGAGAGATGCAGGCCCATGTTGACTCCAACGCTTCCCACAGTTGTGTCAAGTTGGCTGGATGTCCTTTGGGTGGTGGACCATTCTTGACACACACAGGGAAACTGTTGAGCGTGATCTTGCAGTTCTTGACACAAACCTGTGCTCCTAGCACCTATTACTATACCCCGTTCAGGCACTTAAATCTTGTGTCTTGCCCATTCACCCTCAATTGTCTCAAGGCTTAAAAATCCTTCTTTAACCCGTCTCCTCCCCTTCATCTACACTGATTGAATTGGAGTTAACAAGTGTCATCAATAAGGAATCATAGCTTTCACCTGGATTCACCTGGTCAGTCTATGTCATGGAAAGAGCATGTGTCCTTAATGCTTTGTCCACTCAGTGTCTTTTTAAGTGAAAATGCCCTCGTAGCCGATGTTTGGAGGATATATTGGCACGGATGTTGTTAGGCCCGAGATGAAGTAAATCATGATTGACATATTTTCATTAAAATATTTTCATTAAAAACGTTATTTTCATTAATTTCGGGTTGCTACCCAAGCTGGCTGGCCGTTCGTTCTATCAGTTTGGTTGCCAGAGACGCTACCCACTCGTTCAGTCTTTTTGTTTGGTATCTATGGACGCGACCCAGACGTTTGTTCTGAATGTTCCATTGCTATACTGGCTGGCAGCATTCTCATCCCTTGCTTGCTAGCTAGCCAACTACGGCTAACTTACAGTCACGTCAAACGTCAAAAAGATCAACAACAGCAGCTGCAGTTGCATTTGTTTAAGCTGTCCTCCAGTGACATCCATAACAATGAGCTAAATGAGGCTCCATTTCACCTGGCATAGAACATGTGCTCACTCGTCAGGACACTGTTGTTCAGAGGAGCTAGCTAACAACACAACTAACACAATCACTTCCAACTGAAGCTAGAAAGACAGCAAACTAGCTGCACTTCGTTTCGTTTGACCTTTTTTCCATGGACATTTCTTTGTATATATCCATAAAAATGATGCCAGCTGATTCATGATTTTGACTGGCTGAGAAACGCTGCCTGTCTGTCTCGTTCCAGACTCCCGACACCTTCATTACTGTAGTATGGGACAGCTGGAGATTGAATTAGAATGTTGAAACAATGTTGCAAATGTCGGAGAGACAGACAGAAAGGTTTATATAAATCTCCTCTGTTGAAGACAAAATGTTAGTCTAAAAGAAATGTGAGCTAATGTCTAGAGTAGATGCTTTTAAAAGTAGAGATCAAGATTATAAATTCTCTGGCTGGGCTGATGAGACCGTGGATTGAGCAGTCGGATGAAACAGGGTAAATAGCCATTTTAACGTCATAAATTTAGCCGGTGGTAAGTTGTGGAATAGACACCGTCTGGAATGCGGTTTTAACCAATCAGCATTTAAGATTAGACCCACCCGTTGTATAAACACCTCCATTTGTCTATACATCTAAACTTGTATACATATTTGTCTGTACGTCTATACCACTATACCACTCCTATGAGTATTCCGCTCCTATTCCAAAAGAAGTGGGGCAGGAAATGGTGCGTGTGTATAATGTAAAACTGTAGCTTCTATGTAATATAATGTAATATTCCTTTGTAAGTGTAATATATTCTGGTTAAACAGGAGGACTTGGCTTCAGATGGAGGTGATTTTTGTGTTTTAGCCTCCAGTAACACTGCTACTGCTGGGATTCAATTACATAAACCAGGCCGAGCAGTGTTTTTCTCTCTCTCTCTCTCTCTCTCTCTCTCTCTCTCTCTCTCTCTCTCTCTCTCTCTCTCTCTCTCTCTCTCTCTCTCTCTCTCTCTCTCTCTCTCTCTCTCTCTCTCTCTCTCTCTCTCTCTCTCTCTCTCTCTCTCTCTCTCTCTCTCTCTCTCTTTCTCTTTCTCTTTCTCTTTCTCTCTCTCTCTCTCTCTCTCTCTCTCTCTCTCTCTCTCTCTCTCTCTCTCTCACACACGCACACTCACATGCACACACGCACACACAGATAGAGTGAGCACAGTGATTCCCTGACACCTTTTTGATGAGCGAGAGACTGGTGCGGATAAGAGAGAGATCAAACACAGCACCAGTAAAACTACAGCTATTACTCCATCCACCTGAGGGAGGGAGAGAAGGACGGAGGGATGGAGAAAGAGGAGAGGGAGGTGTGTGTGCGTGTGTGTGCTTGTGTAAATGTATCAGGTTCAGCAGAACAGGAATTCTACGCAGAGCTGATTTGAATTAGTTTAGGGAGGGAGGAATTGTTCAGGTAATATGGTTTAATAAGATAGGACTGACAGGAGGGTGTGTGTGTGTGTGTGTGTGTGTGTGTATATGAGTGGTGTGTGTATGGGTGTGTATTTGTATGAGTGCATTAGTCTGTGCATGGCATACCTGATTGGAATATGGTTTAATAAGATAGGATTCACAGGGGTGATATACTAGAATACTTGTTTTCATTTTAAACAGCACCAGGGAGGTTGTGTGTGTTCATTTATGTGCCTATGTGATAGAGCACACATTTGACAGAATAGAGCATGTAAAAGGTTGAAAAGAGAAAGGAGACATACATTTAAAAAATGCATTTGAGTCATTTAGCAGACACTCTTATCCAGAGCGACATACAGTAGTGAGTGCAGACATTCTCATAGTTTTTTTCTACTGGTCCCCTGTGGGAATTAAACCCACAACCCTGGCATTGCAAGCTCCATTACCTCCAACTGAGCCACACAGGAAACCGGGAACATTCCCAAAACATTTGCTGAGATCCTAATGAAGTTCTAGTTATGGTTTTGTCCCAAAAACATTTTATATTTTTAAATGTAATATCCTTGGAATGTCCTCTAATATTCACAAAAATGTTCCCAGAAAAACAAAATTGGTTCTGCGAATGTTCCCAGAACATTCATTAGGTTGGCAGCATGTTTTCATAACACAAAAACTGTCTAGTCTTGCTGATGATTATACAATGTATAAAATATTCACTTGAATTTGCAAGAACACCCCCATCTGTTGACAGAACAGCCTTTCCAAGTTCTTTAAAGGTTCCCAGAACATTTAATTAGGTTGTGGGAACAGTGTGGGTACATTGCAAGCGATAAGTTGTGATGACATTCATACAATGTTTAAATTAGGTTGCACAGGACATTCCCTAAAAGGTCCATTGCAAAAAATTATTATATATTTTTTTATCTCAATGTCAAATCATTTCTGTGTAACATTTAAGTACCTTACCATGATTGTGTTCAAATAAAATGGTCAAAACGAGACAAAAATAGCTTCTTAGAAATATCTCACCAGGCAGGCCCAAAACTTCATCCCGCCAAAACAGTCTGGACTTCACAGGGGTCTTTTCAAACAGCTCTTTATATATATATATATATATATATATATTACCCCCAATTTCACAATGGGGTAATATAAAACACATACAAATCATGTTTTTGATTGCACTGGGCCTTTAATGTTGTAACAATGTTGACATAACACCTGTTCTAAGGATCTTTTGAAGGTTCCCAGAACATTTCATTAAGTTACGGTCATTGTCTGGAAAGTTGCAAGAATACTCTTGTGATAGTCACATGTTGTACTTAAGAGGTTGCACAGAACATTCACACAATGTTGAACAATTTTCCACCATTTCCAAAGAATTCAGTTTTTATGACGTTCATAGCATTTTTGTTTTAGGTTTAACATAACATTCCATTGATGTTCACACAATATACATTTTTTACCTTGGAAGTCCTCCTAATATTTCAAGAATATATATATTTAAAAAAATGTAACATTTAGGTTTTCCCAATATTACCACAACATTCATAGCATTCACATTTCTAGTTCCTTAAAGCAGCCAGGTTTTGTCACTAAAGCACCATATACCACCCACCACTGCGACTTGTATGCTCTAGTCGGCTGGCCCTCGCTACATATTTGTCGCCAGACCCACTGGCTCCAGGTCATCTACAAGTCCATGCTAGGTAAAGCTCCGCCTTATCTCAGCTCACTGGTCACGATGGCAACACCCATCCGTAGCACGCGCTCCAGCAGGTGTATCTCACTGATCATCCCTAAAGCCAACACCTCATTTGGCCGCCTTTCGTTCCAGTACTCTGCTGCCTGTGACTGGAACGAATTGCAAAAATCGCTGAAGTTGGAGACTTTTATCTCCCTCACCAACTTCAAACATCAGCTATCTGAGCAGCTAACCGATCGCTGCAGCTGTACATAGTCTATTGGTAAATAGCCCACCCTTTTTCACCTACCTCATCCCCATACTGTTTTTATTTATTTACTTTTCTGCTCTTTCGCACACCAATATCTCCACCTGTACATGACCATCTGATCATTCATCACTCCAGTGTTAATCTGCAAAATTGTAATTATTTGCCTACCTCCTCATGCCTTTTGCACACATTGTATATAGACTCCCCCTTTGTTTTCTACTGTGTTATTGACTTGTTAATTGTTTACTCCATGTGTAACTCTTTGTTGTCTGCTCACACTGCTATGCTTTATCTTGGCCAGGTCGCAGTTGCAAATGAGAACTTGTTCTCAACTAGCCTACCTGGTTAAATAAAGGTTAAATAAAAAAAATAAAAAAATAAAAAAGGTCACCCATGATTACAAGTCAGTATTCGACGTCCGTCCATGTCTGAGGACGACGGGAGATGATGTGGAAACTGGCCACTAGGGGCAACAGTGAGCACGGTTTTGCTCGGGCATTGTGGATGGGGATTGTGGATCTGCCATACAACACGTGAATATCACAAGAGTACTCTTGCAACATCCCAAACAACACCAATAACTTAAGTAAATGTTCGGGGAACCTTTAAACAAGGTCAAAGTGTTCTGTCAACATTCTTACAACACTAAGGGAATTTGCTGTGCAACCTAACTTAAACATTGCATGAATATCGTTACAACTGACAATATTTTTTAGCATAGGGAACCTTGTAATCTACCCACACTGTTCCCACAACCTAATAAAATTTTCTTGGAAACTTTAAAGAACTCAGAAAGGCTTTTATGTCTACATTCCTGCAACATCAATGGGATGTTTTGTGCAAACTGATACAAACATTATCTGAAAGTCAGCATAACAGGGCGGTTTTACTGTTTTGTATATGTATATGTTGTCATATCCTCACAATGATCAAATACATGTTTTATGAACATAGAAAGAACATTAGAATGTGTTCTGGGGACGTTCTTGTGGATGATTTTGCACCCTGAAAGAAACACTGTATTAATCATCCGCACAACTGGACAGTTTATATTTGGTGATGTCCCCACAATGTTCCCACTAGACTGTTCCCACAACCTGTTCAAACCTTTAAAGAACACACTAAATGTGTTCTGGGAATGCTCTTGCAACATCCGGCAAATGTTTTACACAAATCATCAGCACGACTGGACAGTTTCTGCGTTACGAGAACATTTGCCATAACCTAACAGTTGTTCTGGGAACTTTCACAGAACCAATTTTGGCTTGCTGGGAAGTCTTTCAGCTTCATCACATTTCCCTCTTAGCCCAGAAAGTGTGTGTGTGTGTGTGTGTGTGTGTGTGTGTGTGTGTGTGTGTGTGTGTGTGTGTGTGTGTGTGTGTGTGTGCTGATAATGTCAGATGCAGTGGGAAAAAGCAATAATGTGCTCTTAAGCAGGGGAATAATTCATAAGGTGTGTGTGTGTGTGTGTGTGTGTGTCGCCAGGTTTATACAACACACCAAAGAATAGTCAGGCCTGGTTCTCCTCTCCTCTCCTTGGTTCTCCTCTCTGCTTCTCCCCCTGGACCTTCCTGCCTCCACGTCCTACATAGCAGCCTGCCTGAGACAGAAGCAGCATAGGGGAAGACCTGAGAGGACAGATGGAGGATGTAGGAACTATAGGCGCAATTGACATCAGACTGAGCTGAAGGTTCAATAAAGAACCCTGCTCATAAGTTTGTAAATGGAACCTGTACGGTTATATAAAGAACCATGCAAAGAAAGACTCCATATAGCACCAAAAAAGGGTTCCGCTATGGTTACAACCCTAAGAACACTTTTTTTATGGCTCTTTATAGAACCTTTATGGAGAATGGTTCTATAAAGAACCTTTCTCAATCTAAAATGTTCTTTGTAGATCATTTTAAAGAACCACATGGTTTTTAGTTGTGATCAGCTATATAACATTGTAAAAATTCCATCTGTGTTATTCTTGTGTTCATTGACAAGTTGAATCAAGTGAGCTACCTCTGGAACATCTGGGAAGTATTGAGAACCACTGATTGATTTAGTCAACTGTTCTCAATTGTATCAAGGCCATACATGAGTCTTTCACAACACACCGTCACTGGCCACACTCACCCACGGTTGAACAATAGAGCTGTGCCCAAACCATGCCACAAAATATTCTAATGAACCACCTTCCCTACATTTTAATTATCACTAAAAGAACCCTTTTGTGAACTGTAAAGAAGCATTGAAGAGCTCAAAGGGTTCTTAGAGTCATTATGGTTCCACCATGAACCATCACCCTTCCCAAAGAACCCTTGAGAAACCGTATTTTTGTGTGTGTGTAGACACAGGGGGTGGGATACTGCTCCTGAGACTAAACAAAGGAGCCGTTAACTCTTGCAAAGGGCGTGTGTGTATCATAGTGTGTTAATAACTGGGTCATGGATATTTGTGGAGAAGCGTTAGTTGATGTGATTAACTCTTAAAAGGACAAATTCATAAATAAAACAGCACATTTTACTACCAGACAAGTTTAGTTAAGTTTAGTTTATTCATTCGACCATAAAAAAAAACAAGCACACAAAAACTTCAAAAAGCCATACATGAACATAAGTAGAGTCATGGAGGATAACACACAATACAGTCTGGGACTTATTTCCATTGTTAAGTCATGGAGGATAACACACAATACAGTCTGGGACTTATTTCCATTGTTAAGTCATGGAGGATAACACACAATACAGTCTGGGACTTATTTCCACTGTTAAGTCATGGAGGATAACACACAATACAGTCTGGGACTTATTTCCATTGTTAAGTCATGGAGGATAACACACAATACAGTCTGGGACTTATTTCCATTGTTAAGTCATGGAGGATAACACACAATACAGTCTGGGACTTATTTCCATTGTTAAGTCATGGAGGATAACACACAATACAGTCTGGGACTTATTTCCACTGTTAAGTCATGGAGGATAACACACAATACAGTCTGGGACTTATTTC